>NC_052510.1:44498849-44633885 GCF_014356525.2 Nilaparvata lugens | reverse complement strand
AAACTCCAGAGTCTATTCAAGTCCTCAACTACGTTAACGCTCTGACTCGGAAAGCCAATTTTCTTACTCCAGAGTTTAAAGCCAGTTAAAGTCTAGAACTTAGCTAAATCCCGAGCTCGAAAACCGGCCCTTAGTGTACAAATTTCAAGTTTTGAGAACGGTTTGTGTCAGGTGAAAAAAATAATCGTTTTTTTTCTAAACTTAAGATATGTTAATCGTTTTGAAAAAGAAATAGAAGAGATTAGATCCGAAGTTCTCCTCGTGAAACAAAACGCCAAGAGTAACCAGAGACTATTTTTGAACGTTGATAGTTTGCTAATACAGTTATAGGTTAAAGAAAATAACTGAAATACAAACCTTCACGCGCAGTTGGCTTGATATTTGGACCTTGAACTCCCTGCATCAACCCTTGAACTAAAAATCTGGTGTGGCGCACTCACACAACTTTCCTTGCTGTTGAAAATTTATAATGAAAATTTATCACCTGATGCTAGTGTTCCCGCGCATCTCGAGTCTACTATTCAAAGATCCAAGCCAGCTGGTGACATGACTATAACGCTGGAGACACGAAGTTTGCTATCTCTTCATAGTGAATGATTTAATAGAATCAACAGTTACCAACAGTTTGCAATTGAAATAATCACATCTTCTCGGATTTCGAGCTTATTTTGAATTTTAGGTGAAAATGTTACTAAACATTAATTGTAGAGATTTTTATTCTCAATCTTTTCTACTTGGAATTTTTTGTTTAAATTGTATCTGAAGCCTGATAATTGGGAATCTAAAATTAAACTTTGCATAGATAGGGCGGAGCTCCTGGAATTTTTACAGATATGGGACTTGTGGCAGTTGATAGAGCTTATCAATGACTATTTTAGGTATAAATTTGATCAAAATCGTTGGAGCCGTTTTCGAGAAAATCGCGAAAAACCCTGTTTTTGACAACATTTTATCCGCCATCTTGAATTGCATTAGATAGAAAATGTTCGTGTCGGATCCTTATATTGTGTAAGGACCTTAAGTTCCAAATTTCATGTCATTCCGTTAATTGGGAGATGAGATATCGTGTACACAGACGCACACACACACACACACACACACACACCACACACACACACACACACACACACACACACACACACACACACACATACATACATACATACATACATACATACATACATCCAGACCAATACTCAAAAACCACTTTTTTGAACTCAGGGGACCTTGAAACGTATAGAAATTTAGAAATTGGGGTACCTTAATTTTTTTCGGAAAGCAACACTAGGTAAGGACTATGGTAATAGGGCAAGGAAAGTAAAAAATTACCAGACCTCCATTACTAAGGAGGGAAACATTTAGAGACAAACCGAATCATCAACAGAGGAACTTCAACATACCGTTATCTACTGTGGCCTACAAAGGCTTATCCATTTATCTCTACGAAATTTTAAAATGATTAGACGCCGAATAATGATCAGATGATCAGAGACTATAAAATCGCGTGATTCTTCTCAATACGAATTTATTGAATACTTCCTTCACTAATTCATAGATGAAACACATGCTACACTATGTTGATAATAGAGGAGAAACTAGATAGAATTCTTGAGAAGCTAGATTCTCTAGACAAGAAGGTTGACACATTGAATTGTCGTTTTGAAAAAGAAATAGAAAAGATTAGATCCGAAGTTCTCCTCGTGAAACAAAACGCCAAGAGTAACGAAGAGAAAGAGCGAAAATTCAATTTATTAGTATACGGTGTTCCAGGTAGCAACTTTGTTGACATGAATAAGAGAATATATTATATCATGATATATTGTAATATCATGAATATATTGAAGTATCTGCTTCCCGATATAAACAACAATAGCATAAAGGATTTATGGAGGACAAATAGAAGAAGAGAGAGAGCACCAGTACTTGTGAAATTCAACTTCAACTAAAAATATGGTATTGCGGAAGAAAGGGAAACTCCAAGAAGAAGAACACTTCAAAAATGTCCAAATCAAGGAGGATTTGACCCAAGAGACTAGAGCAATCAGAAGAGACTTGTTTGCGCATCTATTGAAGTTGAAGAATGAGGAAGAACACGTTGTAATGATAAAGGATAAGCTGAAAGTAGATAGAAAACTCTGGAAACTCGAGGACCTGGAGGAACGGGAGGCCAAGTCAGCAAAGCGGGCGAGAAGTAAGGAGTCATCTTCGAGGAAGCAGGAGGAAAATTATAAGACTTTTCACGGCGAACAGGTTGCCAAAAAAGGAAGGAAAGTTGGGAATAGCGGAAGCATAAAAAAGGTTTCTTATTGAAGCCAGTGGTACAAATGGAAAAAGGAGTCAGATAAAAGATCTGAAAGCTATAAATAATGATGGAAACGGTTTTGAGAATTTAGAAGGAAAAAATGATGGAAGCCAAGGAGTCTCTACGAATCAATCATAGCAAATGAAAGGTGATGGCGAACCTGCATATAATGGTCAATGGAGCATTGAAACCCAAAATATCACAAAACCAACACTGCCATCGTTCAACTGAATCACGGAGCAATTACAAGATACTATTCTGGGATATAGGAGGCATAAACAATTTTCATTTATTAGACCTATTATTTAGATTTATTAGAACAGTTGACTCAGCTTGGATGTCATTTTTCTCTGTGAAATCTGGTTGACGTCGAATTGTGAGCCTCTTCCCCGGGTGATCAATGATAAATAAAATTTATCCAACCCATCTCCATGAATGCTATAAAAAATAAGGACATTGGCAGACCAAGTTCATGTTTGATCGCATTGGTGAACAAGCTACATAGTTACAAAATAATAAATCAATCGCTATTATGGCTTGTACTTTTCATTGAGACTACTAAAAATAAAAGATTTGTGGTTTGTTGCATGTATTTTAGACCGTCTGATTCAATACAGGTTCTGCTTGATCTCTTCAATTCCGTGATGCATGAAGTATTGAAGCTCTACGGAGATTGTGAAATTTTCGTTGGGTGTGACCAGAATAGTCGCATAGGTATTTTGAATAAATTCCGGAAATGAAGATGATTAGAGCTATAACTAAGGCCTGTTTTCTCATTTACAAATTGCAGAGTTTAATCTATAAATGTGTCTTACTAGAGATGACCAACTCACTAGAGATGATCGAGTCACGAGTCACGATTATTGTTGTTAGTCATCATTTCTATAAAAACCAATAAACATATTGTTCTTCTAGTTCCCATCCGTATATGGTCTATGATAAAATTTAATTTAGTATCAAATTCAACTTTCACTACTGTATTAGCAATGAGTAATGTACTGTACTTGCATTGTATGCACTGTAGTTGAAACTGCTTTAAACATTTTCACTTCCCACAATAAAAAATCTTTCACTTGATCAAAGTTTAGAAAATTTTATAATATCTAAATTTTAAATTACTGTTGATAATTACGTACTGTATCATAATTTTTATTACAGTTGATCTTGACACTTTGACTTCCTTCTGACATAATTATTGAGCTATTGTTATTTTTTAATAATAATTACTCCTGATTCCCACTAGTTGTTATATTTTTATTGAATTGAGTGTTTCAATTTTTCAATATAGCCTATTCGAATGCAAAGTAATGAGAATGATGAATTTTTAATTTCCAACTTTCAAGGATGCTGTGAAGGTTTGCACTAAGAAACTCTTGATAAACTTTTATTGAATTTTTCTCATTGAATTTGGTAGCGGTAGATTGATGATTTTCAGTTGATAATTTCTGTTTGTTCATCTTTTGCAGGAGTCCTTACAAGTTCAACTTGCTCAGCTGAGAAGTCTTTCAGAAAAAAACCAAGCCGTGAACAGCATGATGATGCAGCAACTGCTGAACCCACCAATGCCGATGTCCTACAACATAATGTGGCCTCCAAACTATTACGGAATGCCACTTCACCCAATTCTGGGCAATCCATTGGTCAACAGCTTGGCTTCCCAATACAACCAACCCAATTATTTCCCGAATAGCGCAGCCAACACTTTTGTCACAAACTCATTGTACCAGCAGAATCCTTTGCTTAACGTGGGATTGCCGACGACACCTGCTAATGTGCCAATGAATGCCGGGCCGGTGCCACCTCCACCCCCCGCGCCATCACCTCCTGCAACTGTCACAGCTGGCAGCTGTCATGCAGATTCTTCTAGTGGTGAAACTGTTTTAGCTCCACCTTCTCCCTCTCCTACAGAGCAAGAATCAGTTGCTGTGAAGTCTCCAGTGAATCAACTATCAGATGCATTGCAAGATTCTGATGCCAATACAGAAACGACTGCAGAAGTGGAAATTCTCGAAGAGACGCGTTTAGTCTCCAAGGATCCAGGTAATGACTGGGAGACCTATGACTCGGCCAATGAAGCTAACAGGGAGAGTGCTGACTCGGATGTGGACACGGACGCAGGCGGCCAGGCGGCCAGGCGACCTACCTTCAATCCACTCACTCAGCGAACCAGCAAGCCGATGTCGCGTTCCGCCAGGAAGAGACTGCGCAAATCTATGCTGAAAAACAAGGACAAAGGATCGGCTGCCGCCACTCTGCCGGTCATCGCCGATAATAGTGAATCGAATCTGACCACAACAGACTTCATTAGTTCATCAGCTTCAACCACGACTAAGGTAAGTTTGGTTTGTTAATAATAATTTTAGTCATTTCGATCCTGTCTTTATTGACTATTCAAAATAATCAATAATTATCATGAAATTCATGATCTTCATTCATAAATTCATTCAGCCAATCAGTTATTCATCCATTAAATCACAAGTATTACAGTAGTAGAATTAAAAATCATGAGCGAGCCCAATACTTCTGTTTTTAAATCTAGTCCAATAATCGACTAAAGTATGGCTACGTTTAGCATCACAACAAGAATTTCCTCTTCAAAAATAAATAACCGCTGTAAAATGCATAGATTTAACAAAATTATCAATTTCGATAAATCAATAAAATAAATATTGGGTTTCCATTTCCAAATGTTCGGAACTGACATTATTTGTTTGATTCACTCTCCTATGTCGATTAATATCACTCATATTTTATTGCTTGACCTTTAAACAATGTATAAGCTCATAAAATATAAGTATACAATGCATACCGAATTATAAAATTGAAACAAGGAGATTCATATGTATCATATTATTTAATATGCTTTCTTTTTTGCTAGCTATTATAAAAAAAAACAGGTGAGTGTCAATTTATTCTATTATGCAGAAGTTCAACAACATTAATTTCAAGTGTAAAATTCAATAATGAAATATCATTCATAATGCCACATCTACATGTTGGCCCAATGTCGATTAGCGCCAGTTTGTGGATGGGTGGCCTTCATTGGGCTTTGCAAGGAATCGCACCTGGGCGAACATGTCGTTGCGGCATTAGAGATTTTAATACCAGTAGATTTTTATACAATTAATCAATCAATATCTTTACTGTTGAGCACCTGAAACTTTTCTATTGTACACTATTTTAATTTCTTGAACGATATCCTCCGTTGTTGTCATTTTAACTCAGTATTTCCCGAAAGCTCTCCATAATCTTGTGTGCCATTTCTGTTGCAAAGCTTTCAAGGTTATCACACTGTGCAACATTATAAGGAAAGGAGGCTATCATACAGAAAATGACAGCCATTCCAGGAGAAATTAGGCTATACTTGAATGTGCAAAGAACATCCTATAAAGTTTGAGGAATGCGGCACCAAAATTTGGCTACATTAATTATGATCTGAGTGAGAAAATTGTTGTTATGTCAGAAAAATATTAATGTGGTTCAATTTGTTTTCAGGATAGTAGCAATGAAGCTGAAGACTCTGTGTCCACTTCAGACTCAAGAGCGAACAATGAAACCAAAGATAAATCCAAGAGTAATAAAACCAATAAGAAAGGCCTGAAGAAGAATGAAGAAAGTAAAAGTGAAGTGGTTGCTAACAATCAAACTAGTGCTAAAAAACGTGCCGAGCGTCCCCGTACCGAGCTGAGGAGACCAAACTGTACAATTGTCGAACTAGAACAAAACACGAATGTAGCCCTAACTGGCATTAAAATAACTACTGATGAGATTAAGAATGAGCAATCCACTGCTGTTGAAACAAAAGATACCAAGTCAAGTGTTGTTGAAGTTGAAAATGAAAAATCAAGTGTAGACAAAGAGGACTTTGGCAAATCAAGTGTGTGTAAAGATAGAAATGATAAGTTGAAGGGTAATGATACGTCGAATAAGAAATCAAGTGATAATAAAGTGAAAGAAATGAAAGAATCTAGTGCAGTATCTATAACGGACGATAAAAAAAGTGAGGATAGAGCTAATGATAAGAAAATTCCATGTGATGATGATGAAACCAAATCGAAATCAATTGCTATTACTAGTGATAACATTTCAAATAAAACAATCGTATCTGACCAAAGCCTCTCGAAATCTGATTGTGCACCGCAAGAAGAGAATTCAAAGCGAGAGTTAGTAAAAGATAGGAAATCATGGAAAGCTATGAAATCGAAAAACGAGAAACCTGAAAGTACAAAAACAACTGGCATAAAGCTAGAATTAGTTAAGGATTGGAAATTGCTAGACAGTATTACGAAAGACAGTATTTACGTTCCAAAACCTGCCAAAGAACAATCTGCCACTGCAACAAACGACAACGTCACACCAGAAAACCATCGTGATATCATAGATAGAATTATGTAAGTATCTAATTTATTTGTATTATTAGTGTGTTACCATTGTGATATCTTAGATAGAATTATTCAAGTACGTATATAATTTATATTTATTACCACCAGGTAACCCATGCTTCGCAAGGAACTGTTTAAAGGAAAAAAAAGATTTTAGACAAACTGAAAATTTGACGTAGGTACTGAAATCACGTGTAAGCCGATTTTTTCCTTTATTATAATCATTATCGATTATAGATAGATGAGCTATTAGTAGCTTTGAATGTGAATAACTTTCAAACGGTTCGAGACATCAATGAGCGGTTTTCGCCATTCATTTTCTCTTGAAATTCTGTAATGAAATCATGTATCATATGACCATCTTCCAATTAAAAAAAATGAAGTTGGATTCAAAATGGCGGTTCCAAGACAAAAATTTTGATATGACAAAAGTATTTATTTCTATCCGATTAGGTTCCCCAATCATCGAATTTCTATTTTAAAAGAAACATTCAGCTGTTCAATCCTGTATATAGTGTGGATGTGGAAAAAGAGGATATATAGATAGAAGTATAATGAAAGGATAGAAAAAAAGCCGTTGAATTTTATTTATGATCACTCTCAAGCAAAATTAGCAAAGTATAACAAACTGGAAGCATGACGAATTGATCACTTGACAAACTGAAAACTTGTAATGAAATCGTGAAGGCTTGAAAATAGGCCTATAACCATCCTCGGTAAATTAAAAATCTATATGCAAAATTTCAAGTTGATCAGTCCAGTAGTTCAGACGTGATGATGCCAGAGAGTATAGAATGTAATAGAGCAGCCTTCCCGTAGAGTGGAGCTTGCTCGACCCCCCAACTCTCTGGTTGGGTACCTCACCATAGCCGTCTTAAGGCGTTATATGGCAAGCGTTACGGAAATCGTCCATATTTTTAGTTCTAATAAGAATATCGCAACAAAATTAATTTCCATGTTTTCCTTACATAATCCCGTGCAATTGATGTCATACCTTTTCATTTGAGCTACAACTGTTCGTTAGTTATCAGAGTGCAAGCTAAAATGGTTATATTCAACGTTTGCATACATTTCTACTCTCTTCAATAGGCTATTATGCAATCTTTAAACTGAAAGATTAATAATAAAACTTCTAGAACACAGGAAGACCTTCAAATTGATATGTAATCATACGTAGGCTTAATGATCACAGAACAACAGATTAAGCGTTCAAATGAAACGTCAGTGATGGACTCTGTTCTAAAACTACACTTGACCAATATTGCAATTTATTATAGAACTATAAAAATATAATGTAAGCTTAGTAACCTTTGATATTCCAGTTGTATTCAGTTCCTGAAATATGATGTATTCTGGCCAGGTCACACTCATTAATTTGATGATTTTTTCTTTCAGGCTTTATTTACATATAAATTATTACATTCATTTTACACTTAACACATCATTTAATCTTCACAATACACACATATAGCAAACGGTGAAAAGAATTTTTCCTTTATTGTCTGTCCTTCTACTCTGATTGTTACAACCATATGCAACACAAGTAACAACCATTGTAATATTGTAATAGTAGAATTACATACTCACAACAGTACTTATACGAAAATATCACTACAAAATCAACTTAACAAACTACACCGCGCCACGTACGTCTTAACCGCACCGGAGATTCTCGGCAACTGAAAGACTAGTTAAATACCAATAAATTTCAAAATGGAATAATTAATCCTGTTTTGACTTTCTAGGTATAAAAAAATCATTGTTTGACAAAGGCAGTTCTATCAATTACTTTTTTCTATGAAATGAGTAGCTGAAAATCAAACAAATTCAGAATCAAGCTGGTGTTGAATAGTGTAGAAAAAAACATATTAATGCGCAGTACATATGAATGATACAGGGAAAAGTGTCTGTGAATGGATATGTCAACTCATCAAATCCATTGTATACTGTACCATTGATAGTATAGTTTCAAGAAATGATGATTTTATTATTTCGGCTCTTCAAAGCATAGGTATGTTGTTGCTCTGTGACCACCAAGTACGTATCATTATATTATCAATGGAAAGGTCCTTTTCATGCACTACAAGTTCTATCAAATGCATTTTTTAGTTGAACGCTTGCATAATTGTTCATAGAATAAAATAAAAGTATGTGCAATCATTAAATATTATAATAGTATTTCGGTTTGTACACGGTTAAAATGCAAACAGTGGCAGCTACGATGAAAAGGTGTATTAATATATATTTTAATTTTAGGTAATAATATGAGAAAGCCATCGATATAAATTTATGTTGCAATATTCCCATTAGAACTAGAGGTATGGTCAATTCGCGTAACGCTTGCAATATAAAGACTTGCGACGGCTTAGGCGGGGTATCCCACCAGAGAGTTGGGGGGTCAAGCACGCTCCCGCTCTGCATTCAGCTATGAGCAAGGCGAAGGCAGCTCTATTACATTCTATCCTCACTGGATAATGCATCATTCGTCAATTACCTATCCCGTACGTGTATAAGTCAGTTCTCTCCTTTATTATATTATATATAATAAAGGAAAGAACTAGTTATATATATATAGTTAAGTTTGTAGTGTAGAGTAGCATCTTATCTATAAACTGATCTTCATCCAGTTTTACTCTTTATGATCATGATGTCCCACATATCGCTATGAATTGGGTTTAGTTTTAAAGTTGGTAATTATACAATTAATGCTAAATAGAATGGGAATCGAACCAAGACCGGAGCAGGCTGTAACTTCTAGTAGGCTGTACATGTTAATAGGAGTTTTCTCCTACTTTTGTTGGCTCTTTGAATGGATGTCATGATAAAAACTTTTGGTTATTTTTAGGCTGTTGTGAAATATCAGTTAGATATCATTAAGATTTGATACTTTGGACTATCACATTCATGTTCAATTAGTCAAACTATCTCAGCATCTTAATCACCATAAAGTAACTATCATGAATATACATTGATAGCAATGATTCATTTTGCTTTAATAAAAAACATGAAATTGAAAGAATGGTATCAATATTTGAAATTTTGAAAAATATTGGATGACTTGTAAGACCCATACTCGGTCCGTGGACCTCTTACCATCATTTTTAAAATATAAGATTTTGAACTTATAAGAAGAATATAAAATTGATCAGGAATATTCAATAGTTGCTAGCATTTGTCTGGTTTCCAATGTTTTCAGACAACCAATAGTGTACTGTTGACAATGAACCAGGAGTATGATTATATAGCTGATCTAATAGAAAATTTGACGAACCATCCTTTATATCAGATTATCAAAAATCCTTCCTATAATGTTTCATTGTATACCATTTCATTGATAATTGTGATATAAATCTCACATGAAATTGCTTTTTCTTACTGAATATTATCTTCCAAAGCATTGTTGATTCTTCAAGAAAACTTGGTTGGTTATATTTTTCATACTTACTTGAAGTCAGGAAAATCTTCATGATTGAATTTATATGAGAAATAATTACATCATATTAAAGTAATTGAATTGCGATTGATACCGTATCCTGTCAAATACTCTGAAGACGATAAGCTATTATACAAAATCACGGGATATGAATGTTTTTGCATAGTATCTAATATTAATTTTAACTAAATAGCAATTGAATAATTGTAATCTCATGTTTTTCCAACAATTGATTTGATGAAATTGAAAAAAAAAGTTTTATCTTCTATTAAGGATGTTTAATTTCCACAAAACCAAGGGTTTCGATGCTCAAGCATTATTTGAAGGTTGAGCTTGAACTTGATCAAAAAACTGTAATTTGTGGAAATAGAACATCCAGCAGAAATGACACCATTTTATGTTTTTCATTAACATCTATGCGGTGTTTAATATATTTTCAATGGATTTGTTTCTACATTTTTATTAATAGAGTTTTATGATTTTGATTGACAGATCTTCTGTGGGTGCTCATGTGTTCAATAAGACGGAGGCCGAAATCATTCAATCCACACCGAAAGAGCCGATCCAACAGAAAGGTATGTGCTTCATCGTTGCTCTGCCAACTAAACTCGAATTTATAATACAATCATTTAGATTTACACAACTTTTAGAATAGTACGCCACCACCTCATGCTTGAGCCCAAAACGGTTCCAATTCTAATTTATACGACAGTTCAAATAAAGCTAGGTTATTTTAATTACACACTCCAATGTCCAATTCACAATCAAATACAAACAAAACCACAGTTTTTAATTTGAAGAATACTTTTTAAAAGGAAAAAATCTGGAGGCGAATACAGCTTAAATACTGTTCAAGAAGGAACACTCGTAACAACATGCTTACATTATAGTAGGAAATTAACGGGTGATTCTCATAGAAAATAACCCTCGTGAGATGATTTCAGCCGAAATATGTATTTTTTGTTAGGAAGGCCTTGAAAAGGTATTATAATGAAAAATTTGTATTTTGGCTGTAGGACAAGATTTTCTATTTTTGGGTGTATTCCCCCTCCCCCCACCACTAAATTCGAAAATTCCTAAGGAATCCTGTTCATAATGAATTGTTCTTTCACGTGATGTGTGGTTTTTTATCTATACTGGAAATTTTGTCGAAAATGATTTTTCTTGAGAAACTCAAGGTTTACGAGATAAAATGGGAAAATTGAAAAAAGTATGAAATTTTGGGGGTGAAGCCGCCGCCCTCTAGCGTGTCAGCAAATTTCAGATTCGAATTCAGCGCCTAAAAATACATATAGAACCGTCGAGAAAAATTCTTTCGGGGCTGTTTCCTGAAAAACGACCATTTGACTGGACTATTATTATAACTATAGTCTGCCTCCAAAAATTGTGCACATTAATCATCACCATAGTCCATAGTCCACAAAATTAGTTTTGACTTGAAGGGATATGCGGAGCAGAGAAATGGAGGGAGATCAGCCAATTACATTGATGAATAGAGTCGTAGAAAGAAGCGCAGTTACCAATTTGTCGATTAGCTCAGTCGTCTCAGTGCTTTCAGAAAGGAAACATCGTTTGCGTATCATGATCAGTTGAACACTCACTACGCTGGTCGCTTTACAGCACGGCAACATCGCCGCATCTATATCCCTACTTTTCTCTGCTCTGCATATCCCTCAAAGTCATTTTTCAATTTTATTTTGTCAAGTCATTTTTTCAAGTGATTTTGTATGGTCTAGCAAATTATGGCGGACACACAAATTAATGTTCTCCTGATCAAACACAACATCTCAGAGAAATTGTGAATATACAGCGTATATGTAGGTATTTGAGTAGGTAGGTGTTTTTGTGTTGTGTTCCTGCCATACGCTCAATAAATAAATTAAGAGAAATTGTGAATATACAGCGTATATGTAGGTATTTGAGTAGGTAGGTGTTTTTGTGTTGTGTTCCTGCCATACGCTCAATAAATAAATTAAGAGAAATTGTGAATATACAGCGTATATGTAGGTATTTGAGTAGGTAGGTGTTTTTGTGTTGTGTTCCTGCCATACGCTCAATAAATAAATTAAGAGAAATTGTGAATATACAGCGTATATGTAGGTATTTGAGTAGGTAGGTGTTTTTGTGTTGTGTTCCTGCCATACGCTCAATAAATAAATTAAGAGAAATTGTGAATATACAGCGTATATGTAGGTATTTGAGTAGGTAGGTGTTTTTGTGTTGTGTTCCTGCCATACGCTCAATAAATAAATTAAGAGAAATTGTGAATATACAGCGTATATGTAGGTATTTGAGTAGGTAGGTGTTTTTGTGTTGTGTTCCTGCCATACGCTCAATAAATAAATTAAGAGAAATTGTGAATATACAGCGTATATGTAGGTATTTGAGTAGGTAGGTGTTTTTGTGTTGTGTTCCTGCCATACGCTCAATAAATAAATTAAGAGAAATTGTGAATATACAGCGTATATGTAGGTATTTGAGTAGGTAGGTGTTTTTGTGTTGTGTTCCTGCCATACGCTCAATAAATAAATTAAGAGAAATTGTGAATATACAGCGTATATGTAGGTATTTGAGTAGGTAGGTGTTTTTGTGTTGTGTTCCTGCCATACGCTCAATAAATAAATTAAGAGAAATTGTGAATATACAGCGTATATGTAGGTATTTGAGTAGGTAGGTGTTTTTGTGTTGTGTTCCTGCCATACGCTCAATAAATAAATTAAGAGAAATTGTGAATATACAGCGTAAATACTGTTCAAGAAGGAACACTCGTAACAACATGCTTACATTATAGTAGGAAATTAACGGGTGATTCTCATAGAAAATAACCCTCGTGAGATGATTTCAGCCGAAATATGTATTTTTTGTTAGGAAGGCCTTGAAAAGGTATTATAATGAAAAATTTGTATTTTGGCTGTAGGACAAGATTTTCTATTTTTGGGTGTATTCCCCCTCCCCCCACCACTAAATTCGAAAATTCCTAAGGAATCCTGTTCATAATGAATTGTTCTTTCACGTGATGTGTGGTTTTTTATCTATACTGGAAATTTTGTCGAAAATGATTTTTCTTGAGAAACTCAAGGTTTACGAGATAAAATGGGAAAATTGAAAAAAGTATGAAATTTTGGGGGTGAAGCCGCCGCCCTCTAGCGTGTCAGCAAATTTCAGATTCGAATTCAGCGCCTAAAAATACATATAGAACCGTCGAGAAAAATTCTTTCGGGGCTGTTTCCTGAAAAACGACCATTTGACTGGACTATTATTATAACTATAGTCTGCCTCCAAAAATTGTGCACATTAATCATCACCATAGCCCATAGTCCACAAAATTAGTTTTGACTTGAAGGGATATGCGGAGCAGAGAAATGGAGGGAGATCAGCCAATTACATTGATGAATAGAGTCGTAGAAAGAAGCGCAGTTACCAATTTGTCGATTAGCTCAGTCGTCTCAGTGCTTTCAGAAAGGAAACATCGTTTGCGTATCATGATCAGTTGAACACTCACTACGCTGGTCGCTTTACAGCACGGCAACATCGCCGCATCTATATCCCTACTTATCTCTGCTCTGCATATCCCTCAAAGTCATTTTTCAATTTTATTTTGTCAAGTCATTTTTTCAAGTGATTTTGTATGGTCTAGCAAATTATGGCGGACACACAAATTAATGTTCTCCTGATCAAACACAACATTTCAGAAAAATTGTGAATATACAGCGTATATGTAGGTATTTGAGTAGGTAGGTGTTTTTGTGTTGTGTTCCTGCCATACGCTCAATAAATAAATTAAGAGAAATTGTGAATATACAGCGTATATGTAGGTATTTGAGTAGGTAGGTGTTTTTGTGTTGTGTTCCTGCCATACGCTCAATAAATAAATTAAAAATACTATTGATATTCTTTTTATTTTTCAATGTAAAAATAATGTCTCAATTATATTATGGTTCTCTATAAATCAATTGCGTATATTATTTTCAATTGCAGCTATCGAAAGTAAGATCATCCACATCTTCGAATATAATAAGCAGCCTACAGTGTGTACCGATGAGATAATATCATTATTCACGAATTTCACCAAAAGGCTTGCAGTGAACAAGGCATTGGACTTCAAGCAAGCCGTCAAACCGTATTTCGATATCACGAGGAAGGCTAATGCTGAACTTTTCAAGCTGCTTGACTCGTAAGTTGAATTACTATTTATATTTAAAAACTAATCAAGAAATGTGTGTTGAATATGTTTTTTATCCAATAAAACTTGTATGTACACTAATATTATTTTATAATTTAAGCTATATGCGAATGCATTTCAGCAACAAGGAACCATATTATACGAGCTTATATAAACAATAACATTTGATAAAAGGTCCTGGTGTAGTGTAGTTATTCCTGCTGCAGTTTGCTGTACAACTTAATCTCGATTGTGTTATGTGTGATAGAGTTTATTAAGCATATTCTTGGATTATATCTCGAACGTATTTTTGAATTTCACTTAGTTTGTTGGCATATTAATATTCATTTATTTATTTATTTATTCATTTACAATGGAGACAACGGGTTTCCCCAAACATGTCTCCTTTACAAGAAAATGCAAAATCTTAAAATATAATATATAGAAAACTTATAAAAAATCATGAAAAGAAATAAGGTACAAATGGTAATATTTATCCTATTACATATGGTAATAAGGTACAAAATGATAATATGGAAAAATACAATAATTTAAAAAAATAATAATAATATGAAAAGATGAGATGAATACAAAGCATCGAAATACTACTCATAGAAGGTCCAAAAATGGAAAATATAAAATTCTAATAACACAAGTATTAAAATAATGAAATAACCAAAAATATAACTTATTAATGAGTTCCAAGTCCCAAAACATATGCACACCCACACATACATGAAAAAATGATCGATGCAGACCAGATCACAATATCAATGCTCAGACCAGACCATTGTATAGAGCTTTTCGGAATCTAGCGCGAGAGAACCAGAAGAGATCTAGGTGCCCGGACAAACTATTGTAGCTTCTCTGAATTCTGTTGAGAGGAGAATTGTAATTTCTAAGTGTTCTGGAACGAGGAACCAGAAAAGAAAATTCAGATCGACGAGCCACAGGTGAGATATAAATATTCATTTTAGATAGCAAGTATGATGAATCAATTTCATTATTTAAAAGATCAAAAAGAAAAATAAGTGCTCTAACATCACGCCTAACTTTTAATGATGTAATATGGAATAAAGTTCTCAGTGACTCTGTTGGGAAATCAAACGGACAAAAACGATTAAATTTCTTATAGAACATGATTCTTAAAAACTTATTTTGAAGCCGTTCTAGAACATTTATTCTATCCATATGATATGGATTCCATATCTCTGAGGCATATTCTAGCAAGCTTCTCACTAGTGACTTATAAATCAGAATCAAAGGCTCTACATCACTAAAGGGCGAACAGGTCCTCAGAATAAACCCCATTTGTTGGTTGGCCCTAGCAGCTATTGAATCAATGTGCGAATTGAAGGAAAAATCTGAAGAAAAATTCACTCCAAGATCTTTGAAATTCGTCACCTGTTCCAATGGCCTGTTATTTACGTGGTAAATATTAATGTGCGGTCTCAATTGGCGATTGAAACTTAGGAACTTACATTTGGTAACATTTATCTTCAGACCATTAGTTTCACACCATTGGTAAAAATTGTTGATATCGCCCTGTAAAGCAAGCCCATCATTTACATTCTTGATCTCCCTGAACAATTTGACGTCATCTGCGTACATCAGGCAGGAAGAATTCTTTATAATAGTAGGGACATCATTTATAAACAAGAGGAACAAAAGTGGGCCAAGATTGGAACCCTGAGGTACCCCAGATGCACATATGAATGATTTGGATTTGAAATTTTGAATTTTAACAAACTGCATTCTTGATTGCAGATAACTCTGCAGGAGGTTCACTAAATTATCACTAAAACCCATCCGCCTAAGCTTTTTCAACAGTAGTCCATGACTAATAGTATCAAAAGCCTTGGATAAGTCCGTATAGATAACATCTACACGGCCTCCCCCATCCAAAACTTGAGATATTTTATCACTAAAGGTCATTAGGTTAGTGACAGTTGAACGACCAGGTAAAAAACCATGCTGCTCATCCGCAATGATGCTCTTGACCTGTTTAAAAATATTAGAATGTAAAACTTTTTCGTATATTTTTGAAAAACAATTTAAGATAGAAATTGGTCTGAAATTACTAATATCAGCTCTTTTACCAGAATTAAAAACAGGGGTAATTCTAGCAGTTTTCCACTTCAGAGGAAACTTGCCAGTTTTCACAGATAGATTAAAAATAAAGTGCAGGGGAGCTACTAGAACATCCGCACAGCCTTTAACAATAAATGTAGGTATTGCATCGGGGCCCTCAGAGCAGCCAGATCTTAAAACACCTATAGCAGTAATAATCTCATTACCAGACACTGTACCTAAATCAACAATCAATCCAGACATCCCAGACACCTCCGGCCCTCTCTCACGCCCTCCAGGGGCGATTGGTGCATCAGCCTCATAATTATACAGATTGAAAATAAGTAGCAAATCCCTCGGCAATGCCAGAACCAGTGAAGAACTCCCCATTTAGTGTCATGGATGACTCCACAAATGATGTCTTTCTCTTGGTATTAATGTAATTCCAAAAATGTTTCACGTCACTTCTGATGCCAGCCTGAATACCCGCAATATAATTATCATATGCAAGGGAAATCCGAGCTTTGAGTGAAGCTCGCAACGTTCTGAAAAGATTATCATAGTAAGGAGAAGATCTTCTTTTCCGTGAATACCTATTTTTCGCTTTTAGATCACGAACAATATCAGGAGTAAACCATGGAGGATATTTACTGCTCTTTCTCTTACTTATTATCTTTGGAATACATTCATCCATGCAATAATAGATTTTCTTATATAGTTCATCCACAGCACTATCCACATCAGTGCAGTGAAATAGGGAGTCCCAGCAACTGTCTCTTAGGAGACAATATAACCTGAAAAAATCACCTCTAGCATAATTATAACGAGATTCTAGGGAATTATTTGGATTGACCCCGGAAGAAAATGCAATATACAAGGCATCAACACTCAATGCAGGATGATGGCCATCCTCAGGAAGGAGGGGATCATCATTCGTTTCAACGCTTACGGGGAAATTACTTGAAACAAGGTCTAGGGTCCTACCAAGTTCATTTACAACTGAGCTATAAGAGTTGAGGTCATAAAAAGACATCAAGTTATACAAAATTCTTGCTTTTACTGAGCCAATAGAAAAATCATAATCGGAGGAGGAAATCTCTGGTAAATTAAAGTCTCCAATAATCATAAAATTACCATTAAGTAGATTACTAAGAGATTCCACGTATTCAGCGTACTGGAGAAGAATATTTGAATGGGTTGAAGGGGGAAAATAAACGGCATTTATGTAGCAATAGGTTGCATTTAACTTTACTTTAATTGCGACAGAGTCATATTCGTTGAACTCTTTAGAGAGCTCATCGCACAGAACAGCTTGCAACGTTCTCTAATATTAATATTAATCGAAGAATAAAACAGGCTTTCTACGTTGATGTGTAACTATTCTTAATTCCTACCATAGATTTCATGATGCAATAGACCTACCCACCTATCATTTCCAAACAAACTTCTGCTATGAAACTGATAAGATGTTTTTTTTTTTTTTAATTTTGAATTGGCATAGGAAGTAACCCATAATACCTAGCCACTTAGGGCCAGTGCCAGGTTAAACGGAATCTCAGTTTAAACTGGATCAAATCAATAATAAGTTTTGTTTGCTATGAAGTAATGTGATTTATTTTTAAGATTAAACCACCAGCTGATTCAATTCAGTTGAAGCCAAGGTACCTAGAATACATGTATTCATGAACCTGCACCTGTGCAATTGAAATATACATACAGGATGGGTGAAAAGTCCGAGAACGGCTTAATATCTCATACACGAAGGTAATTTGACGGTGGGTGTGATTGGGGATCCAACTCAAATTGAAAAAACTACATTACTATAACTTTAAAAATCTGTTCCGCCATCTTGGATCGGCCATATTGAATGCAAATCTATTTTTTTAAATAGAAAGGTGGTCATGCGATACATGATTTTGATACGGAATTTCAAGAAAAAATGAATGGTGAAAACCGCACATCGATATCTCAAACCGTTTCGAAGATATTCACGTTATTAATCAATACTATTCAAAGTAGAAAGGAGAGAAAAAAGTCAGAGAACGGCTTAGTATAGCTCATGAAACAATGCGATTCCAAGGTGGGTGTGATTGGGAATCCTACTCAAATTGAAAATACTACTTTACTATAGCTTTAGAAATCTGGTCCACCATCTTGGATCTGCCATTTTGAATGCAACTTTGTTTTTTTAAATAGAAAGGTGGTCATGTGATAGCGATTTCGATACGGAATTTTAAGAAAAAATGAATGGTGAAAGCCGCACATCGATATCTCAAACCGTTTAGAAGATATTCATATTTTCAATCAATATCACTTATGTAATCCATTTCTGATTTGCATGGTATTGATTAATAATATGAATATCTTCTGAACCGTTTGAGATATCGATGTGCGGTTTTCGTCATTCATTTTGTCTTGAAATTCTGTATTGAAATCATGTATCGTATGACAACCTTCCTATTTAAAAAAATAAAGTTGCATTCAATATAGCGGATCAAAGATGGCGGACCAGATTTTTAAAGTCATAGTAAAGTAGTATTTTCAATTAGAGTAGGATCCTCATTCACACCCACCATCAAATTACCTTTTCCTCCACCTACTGTCTAAAGTACTTACTTTACTCCCTGAAACATAATACTAAAGTGTCACTTTTTCGCTCTCGGTAGTAAAAAACAGAAAAACTCCCTAGGGAGGAAAAGTAACTCCATTTAAATAACATGGGAAGCATCTCTATTTTAAAACTTACATTGTATTAAGTTAGAAGGTCTAAGCTCAGATGAGAAAGCCTAATAGAGGTGTATGTCATTGAGTCAACTGAATTCAATACCACAACAAGAAATTTGATCAACTCATGAAATATATGTTTGTATGATATTATATTCTTAATATTAGTAGACGATAAAAATTAATACAATTTTTAAAATATTTTATTCCATTCAAAATATCAGCCAACAAATATTTTTGATCTGAAATTCAAATCTGAAACGCGTTATCTGGAGTCAGCCATTTTTGGTAGCCGCTCAGCTGATATAATTGTTACAACTTTAGATAGATAGCGCAATCGGCAGTGCCAATCAGCCGACCGGTTTTAGGTTTAAGATTTTAGGTTATGTTGTTACGAAACATCGTCACCAATACGTAAGTTATTAAAATGATTTTATTTGCAGTTTCTATCAAAAAATGTAGATGGAGGAGAAATGTTGTGTACATCACGAGCGAAAAATACTTTTTCTCCCTCAGGAAAATTGTTGCCCTCGGCTTCGCCTCGGGCTTCAAACTTTTTCCACAGGGAGAAAAAGTCGTACTTTTCACTCTAGATATACAAATAACTATTGTGTATTAGATATTAAGCCGTTCTCAGACTTTTTTCTCTCCTTTCTGCTTCAAATAATATTGATTAATAATGTGAATATCTTCGAAACGGTTTGAGATATCGATGTGCGGTTTTCACCATTCATTTTTTCTTGAAATTCCGTATCGAAATCATGTATCGTATGACCACCTTCCTATTTAAAAAAATAAAGTTGCATTCAATATGGCGGATCAGATTTTAGTAAAGTAGTATTTTCAATTTGAGTAGGATCCCCATTCACACCCACCTTCAAATTAACTTTGTGTATGAGATATTAAGCTGTTCTCGGACTTTTCACCCACCCTGTATATAATTGGCGATAATCTTAATAAGATTGAACGTTGATTTGCAGGTGTAAGATATGTGGAATTACGAAAGGAGAGACTCAGATACCAGACAAGCTAAGCGTTTTACCATTACAGAATGTTTCAAATTTGTTGAAGAACCTTGGTGCTGCTCCTTCAGTCGTCGGCTGCTTCTCTGTAAGTAATTGGTTCGAATAAAAAATTCATTAATTCTGTCCGATTTCGTTATGACCAAAATCTTCACATTACACTTGGGTATGTTTGAACATAGAGGAAAAATGTATAAGATTGAAACTTATCAATCGTACCTCTAGTTTTTAAATCACACTGTTGCCAATGCAGACTGCAATGTCATTCTTTTCCTGGATTTTTTTTAATTCATAGTTCTATAAAATATTCGCACGGTTTTATATTTTATGAAAAGTAATATTTCCGAAATGCTTCAATTATGATAACATTACAATTTAATTTCTTGTCAAAATTGTTGAGTGGAACTAGCCAAGGTCTCACCACTAATGAAAATCATGCATGATTTTATACATAGATATGCATTTATACATGATTTGATACAATGTAATCTATGTCATAGATTATTTCTCATGATGATCTCCACTTAGTTAAGTTGATTTCATTCTATACCTAATGAAATGATAAGATCCAAACCGAATGGGAATTAATCCCCCCCTTAACCTTAGCAGCAGTACGAAGTTTTGACGCCGCTCACACTTCTCTTTCTTTCTCTCTCTCCCTCTCTCCCTCCATATGATTGATTGTGATTGATTGTTTGATTTTGTAATATATATATATATCTCTTTCTACTTTTTTTATTATATTTTGAAGTTTTTTTTTCATTTTAATTTGTTTTAAGTTAATTGATTTTGTAATATGTACTGTTCTTGTAAGAAATGTTGTGTGGAAAAGGGTTGTTTGGCAGAGAGGACCTAGAGTTCTTACTCAGCCCTTAATAAAGTTAATAAAGTCAATTATTTAATTCAATTCATTTATACAATTATTTCATTCAAATTTTTGTCCAAACATACACTAAATTACTTAAAGCCTAATAGGAAGTTTATTCATATGATAATGTGTGTGGAATTCCGTTTTATTGGGCTTTCTCAATAGCTTGTATGCTTTGGAGCTTACAT
Source organism: Nilaparvata lugens (assembly GCF_014356525.2). Classification (NCBI taxonomy): domain Eukaryota; kingdom Metazoa; phylum Arthropoda; class Insecta; order Hemiptera; family Delphacidae; genus Nilaparvata; species Nilaparvata lugens. Next base: position 44,612,734 of record NC_052510.1, on the reverse strand, counting down.
TTAATTCTATTAATATTTTTGTCAGATCTTCACCTTGAATATTCATACTTTTGATTGAAGTTTATTAATTTAATAGGTAGTCTATATTATAATCACGCTGAATATTTTTTCCAGGATCTTTTTGAAGAGCTTAATGCTACTATGTGATATTTTAATATCTTCCCACCGTAATGGATTCATCAAATGTGAGTAACTTTCCATTAACTCTGATTTTTTTATACGGTAGAGGTCACAATAATTGTTTTGCCCGTGGAAGGTCAGGGGCCGCAAAATTATACTTAAGGACTGTACAGAATTAGTAAATTCAAGTGTTTCTACATATTTGGTAACATCATTACTATCCCATGATGAACTGAATCACAATATTTTGTATGTTCTACGTCGATGGTTTTTATAGTAAATACAAGCACAATATTCAAAGTTTTTCTTCTGGATAGATTTTCATAATAAAAAAGTATAAAAGAACAAATATTGTGTTTTCATTTCAATACAGTATTATTTAGTGGTAAATGATTTTACATCAATTTTCAATTCATAATTGGACAAATTCATTTTCAGTGACTCAAATTCAAAGTATACAAAAAATGAATACATAATTTGTTATTAAAAATACTTGTTATTTTCTCCTTAAAACAAGGGGTTTTGGCGATTGCTTCAGTCAGCTTGACAAGTGAGCGTTTTTCACATTTTCCCACACTAGCATTTCCTTATTATTGTAAAAGCCAGTCATATGCTTTGCATCTGGTCTGTGCACTATTATCGTGAGGAAGGTATATTACACATCTTATACATAGTAGTAAAGGAGATTTCCCAGGCCATTAAAACAATGAAACTAGCCGAAGAAACTTAACCGTCACTGATCTATCAGTGAACGGTCCTTCCATTGCAATTTCATTCAATTTGGATTTATTCAGAGACATTCATTTTTATAAATATTTCAATATGAATTGTTGTTCTATACAATATGTAAACATGTATTCATAAATCTGTAAAATAATTGATTTATAAGGATAAATTTGTCAACTTACTAAACTATTTTCCTAGAATCTATAGTATCTTCAAATCGATGTAGTAGTATATGTAGTGTATATACTACAGATGTAGTATATAAAATATAATTTAATCAACCTACATTACACAAATGCGTTTTGAACATACAATGAATGTTTTTGGTAAAGTATTGTTGAAATTTTATTGTTTATTTAGTAGAATATACTCAATCCCAGACTTTGAAGAAAGCTTTTTTTTCTGTTTCAGGTTGACACTATTCTACCAGTGAATCTCAAAATTTATTTCTATTAATGAATTATTGACTTTATAAATTAATGACAACGGATCATCCTTACGATACTCGAGATAAAGACTTTAGCTTTAAACTTGACGCGTTTTAAGCGATACTTGAGATAAAGACTTGAGCTATATAAACGTAATGCGTTTTAAGCGAATGATTAATGTGATAATAATATAAACCGACTACGGACATTAGGATACTGTTTCCTAGATGTTGTTCAGTATGTTTCTATTCATCGTTGTACGCAGGTCTCACATAGTTTAAATGTTGGTGCTTGAAAGGAATATTTATTTGTTGAGTAATTTTAAAGGGTGGGAGTGCCGTTACTTAATGCAATAATTTATTTTTTACTATGTTTGGTACCTAGTTGAATATTATGTTATTCATTTCTGGTAGACATTTATGTATCTATTCGTAGACATTTATTTATCTGTATGTGTAGTTGTGACATTTATCTATGTTTTGTGTTGGGAATTTCGCTCAACTTGCAAGGACTTTGCTCTATTTATTGTGAATAGGTATGAGTTAAATTATCATAGGATTTGTTTGTTATTTTTTGTGTGCATATGAATTTGTTTTTTTATAATATTTCCCGATGTACAAGAATAGTTTTTAAATTGCTATTCGTTAATGCATTAATTATATCAATTGAAACGGTTGTAAATATCTTACAATTTGTACTTTGACATTTCGATTTTTTTATTATGTTGGGTTAGAAGGTTCATTACTCTTAATTAATCTAAAAATATAAATGTTATGGTTACACAACATAGATTGTGAAATATAGCCTATTTTATACATTTCCCATCTTTACTGGCAAACTACCACGATATCATATTGTTTCGTAAATAAACTTGTAGAATAATTTTGTAAAGAACTTTGAATTACTGAAGTAAATTAGATAGCTTCATTAATTAGTGTTATTGATTACTAAGTAATAACTCAACTTGAAAATGTTCTAATTTTCATACCAGTCTCGTTTAGAGAGTAAGAAACTTATTATTGTTTACCACTATTCTAATGAGAGTAAGTTTAAGGTACTAGTTTCTAATATTTTTGTAATTGCATTTTTATGGCAAATACATTATATAATTTAGTAAAATTTCATTGTGTTCTGCTATTTACTGGTGTTGTTTTTTTTTTTTTTTTTGAACGAGACTTAGCGAATTTTTTGACCTACTGAAGTTCAAAGTCATTGTCCGTCTGTTTGTATGTTCTTCAATAACTTGAGAAAGTATTGATCAACCAGCTTCAAATTTTGAACACGTATTCTTCAAAACTTTTTACAGGTCAAGCTCGTTGGACAACAAAATTGACCCACTCCTTCGTCCTTTTTCAGGATATAAAAATAACATTGAGAGTGCATAAGAAAAACATTTGTTGTGATTTATCATTAGTCAGCTGAATAATTCATTGCAGGCAATTATAAGAGTTTTTCCATTCTTTCATAACATCGGCTGAGGCTATTGGGAAGAGAATCCTTCATGCGCTGACACATGATTTCAGCTGGTTAATATACAACTTTTACATCAACAAACTGATACGGTTTGAGATATGTGTGTGCGGTTTTCACCATTGTTTTTCTCTTGGAACTCATGTATCATAATATAACCACTAATTAAAAAACGGAATTTTGATTCATATGAGAGACAAAGTTGTTGAAGCGACAGAGTAATTTTTAATTTCAAATAGGAGCCCCAATAAAACCTACTGTCAAATTATTCTTCGAGAAATATTTAGCTGTTTTCATAATTTTCACCAACTCTTAGTCCAGTCAATATAGACATAAAAAATCTGGTGTAGTACACTCACACAACTTTCCTTGCTCATTGAACTGTAAGCCTCATTCTTAAACGAGAATAATTTAGGGAAATAACATAATGAAGATTGCCGGCAACATATTTGAAACTACGATCAGACTACTTGTATATGTGTCATATATAATTGTTTTAAGAGTACTTGTAAATTGTGAAATTCGATGATTTTTTTCAAAGTCGTCAAAACAGCTGTTCTACAGATGAAATATCTCGACTGTGTTCTTTTCATAAACTGCTCTACCTACCTACCTACCTCATGCACGAGAAGGAGGTTACAAAGTCCATTTCTCTAGGATGGGGTGGACCCACCATTAGTTTCCCAGGAAGGAGACTCATGCCAGTTGATAGGGCTCATGAATGGCTAGCTATCCATGGTACAAATTTGAAGAGAATCTTCAGAGCCGTTTTCGAGAAAACCGTGAAAAACATGTTTTTTTAGTCATTATCCGCCATTTTTCTCAAGAATATTACGAAGCTCATGCAATTTTCCCAGAAATGAGACTCATGTCAGTTGATAGGGCTTATGAATAGCTATTTATGGTACAAATTTGAAGAAAATCGTTAAAGCCGTTTTCGAGAAAAACGTGAAAACATGGTTTTTTAGTAATTATCCGCCATTTTTTTTCAAGAATATTACGGAGCTCCTGCAATTTTCCCAGAAATAAGACTCATGTCAGTTGATAGGGCTTATGAATAGCTATCCATGGTATAAATTTGAAGAAAATCGTTAGAGCCGTTTTTGAGAAAATCGTGAAAAACGTGGTTTTTTAGTAATTATCCGCCATTTTTCTCAAGAATGTTACGGAGCTTCTGCAATTTTCCCAGAAATGAGACATGTCAGTTAATAGGGCTTATAAATAGCTACCCATGGTATAAATTTGAAGAAAATCGTTAGAGCCGTTTTCGAGAAAACTGTGAAAAACGTGGTTTTTTAGTAATTATCCGCCATCTTGGATTGAATTTTATTGAATCTCTTATTGTCGGGTCCTCATGGTATAAGGACCTTAAGTTTGAAATTTCAAGTCAATCGGTTAATTAGGAATGGAGTTATCGTGTTCACAGACATACACACACACAGACCAACACCCAAAAATCATGTTTTTGGACTCAGGGGACCTTGAAACGTATAGAAAACTTGAAATTAGGGTACCTTAATTTTTTTTGGAAAGCAATACTTTCCTTACCTATGGTAATAGGGCAAGGAAAGTATAAAGGGGGTGTGCTTGCAATTTATATTTTAGTTCCGATTTTTTAATATATTATTTGGGTACATAAGAGAAGTCCAGAACCAATTTCTTCATGCAAAATTTCCTTGAGCTATACAGAGTGGCCCAAAAACCTTGTATTTCCGGCTCATTTTTCGAGTTTTCACCTATTTCTGCCAAATCTCGCAATCGGAAAGAAAAATTTGCTTCTGCCTTTATTTTAGATTATAAAATTCTGAATAAAATGAGATCATTCGGAACTCTCTATCTCTAATGAGTACTGAGTTATGATTTTTCAAAAATGAGTGAAATTTGAAGGAAAAATCAATTTTGATGAATTTTAGTTTTTGATCAACAATATCTTCAGATTGTTAACATTTAGATGTATAATATAATATACACATATTCAGTAGTCTGATCGTAGTTGCAAATATGTTGCCGCCAATCGTCATTATGTTATTCCCCTAAATTATTCTCGTTTGAGAATGAGGCTTGCAGTTCAATGAGCAAGGAAAGTTGTGTGAGTGTACCACACCAGATTTTTATCATGGGCGTACAAGGAAAAAATGCACTAAGTCCAATTTTTCCAAACTTTGATTTTTCATTATTTTGAATTAATTGTATAAACTATGATTATTAACAAATCAAGTATGATATTATTTTGTGAAAAATCACTATAAGGAAATTATGATTGATGTTAGAAATTGATTTCCTGAGAAATTTGCTTTCATGGATTTAGTGGATTTTATATGGAGTTGATAACTCATGTTTTCAAACGAAAATTCCTTGTTATTAACAAGATTTAAGTTATCCATCGAGAGTCGGTAACTTTTGTTAATATCAGGTTACTATCTTCCCCGCAACCCACTCGCCCAGCATCCCTACCCTACAGCTACAGCTGTTCCCCAATAACTACAGCTGCAGACAAAACACATGACAAAGTTGTTGATAACAAAACAGCCAAAAGAAAATGTTATTAACTTATGTTGAAAACTTTTGTTTTAAACTCTGGTGTAAACGCATTATAATTTATTTACATTAGATCAGATGAAGTTCATTATTTAAATGATCACACATATGTTTCAATTCAAATTTGAAGACAATTTTTTGCTTTTTATTCTGGCTGTTATATGAATAGTCTCGTTATATGAAATCATAATATGGAAATCAATTATATTGATAACAAGATCTTGTTAATAACAAGGAATTTTCTGTTAGAAACATGAGTTATGTCAAGATAAATTTTGGCTAAGCTCTAGCCGGTGTGCTCCCCCTGTTATCTCAGTTATTATTGAAGATATCGACTCACACCGGCTAGAGCTTAGCCTAAATTTTTGATGATTCAGTCAAGTTAATAACGTTTTGTTAATAACTCGTGTTAACTCCGGTGTAATCGCAGCATTAGTTTGGTTTATTATAAAAGCAGAATACGCATGAAGAGCATCTTCAATATCGAGATCAATGTTTATTTATTTTTTTGGTTAACACAAACAATACAATGATCAAGAAAGAAAAAACAGGCTATTGCCTAAAACTTTTCCAATTTCCTAATTTTGTTTCAAATATTCCAAATATTATACATAGGTTATGTCCATTTCAATTTCTACACCGAATCACAATATGAGAATATAGATTAGAATAAAACAAACAATTTTAAATTTGGATAGATTGATAGTGGAACTTTTGTAAAAACATAAAACAAACTTTAAATTCACAAAATAAAGAATGAAACCACTTAAATTTTGAGCTCGAAAATATCACGTTCACCTTAGCTACATAACAGCTGTTTCATGTTGATTGTTGACGGAGGACGACATTCGGTCACAGAATAGATACAGAATGGAAACTTGTAATCAAACGCCTATCTAACCAATGCTTTTTACATGACCCCAATACTAAACACGTCACGTGACCTTGGGAAGTTCCAATCCTGGTCTTCTGATTGGCTCGTGACAGTGAACGAGATCAATTGATCCGGATCATTAAAGTTATCCAAAAAAAGTTATCCTGCCATCGATACTATTACAATGCGGCGCTTCCTAACAAGATGGCGGATTTTGGCGTCAGTGTATAGCCAAGTTTCCGTACTGTATATATACTGTGATTCGGTTGATGAGTATTTGCTATTCCCAAAACGAGATATTGCTCAGCAAACCACGCATGTGTGTAGATGCGTGCTCGTTAATCGTCAAATATCTAAACGAATAGTTCGCTTAACGCCGAACCACAGTATACATACAGTACGGAAACTTGGCTATACCCTGACGCCAAAATCCGCCATCTTGTTAGGAAGCGCCGCATTCTAATAGTATTGATGGTAGGTTCGGATCACTTTAATGATCCGGATCAATTAATCTCGTTCACTGTCACGAGCCATTCAGAAGACCAGGATTGGAACTTCCCAAGGTCACGTGACGTGTTTAGTATTGGGGTCATGTAAAAAGCATTGGTTAGATAGGCGTTTGATTACAAGTTTCCATTCTGTATCTATTCTGTGGCCGAACATTCGCTGCTTGAATGACACATGTCTGGAGCCGGCTTAATGCTAGATAAAAGTTAATCAATAGGAGAAGAAAGACGACATACATTGATTGGGTTATGGAATCATCGTGAAAGTAATTATAAAATACTTTAAATCACAATGATTCTCCAAAAAAAGCTTCTTAAAGGTAACGACTCTATTTTGAGCTACTAAGTAACGTGATTTGAAGCCCATTACATTGGCTCTAACACATACAAACATTTGCACAAAACTCTGGCGAGAGGCAGCACCTATAAAGTCAGTTACAGTGATATATTTTGCGCCAATTGCATTGAAATTCATTTTGTAAGCACTCCATGCAACAAAGAAGGTTTCTTGATAGTCAAATTTTCAAAAATGATCTTCAAATTCGATGAAAAACAGTGATCAAAGTTCCAGCAACGGAAAATCGAGTAGAGAAAAGCTTAATGTAGTTGTAAAAAGTGACACTAGATGGCGGTGGCAGCAAACATGATACAAACCACCGTGATACGGTATCATTCGACAAGCAACAAAATGCAATAGATGGGAACAGCCAAGGAAACTAGAATCACGGAAAAAGAAGCAATAAAGAGATTTGTGTTTGCTTATAGTTTCATCATAAAAACTTTTTGAAACTAGCATTACTCTATTGGAAGTTATTTTATTTACTATGTTCATAACCTTTATCTTCGATCATAAATATTATTTTCGATTTTAAATATGCTATTATATTAAGCGAGCAATTTCTATGTATTATATATTTGGTTATTTATATGGCTATTCATTGGTTTTTATATGGCTATTTATGTCCAATAGATCTCGAAAACGGCTCTAACGATTTACACGAGATTTGGAACATAGTAGGTTAATGATATAAAAATTCGATTGCACTATGTCTCATCCCTGGGAAAACTAGCTGAAGGTCATGGAAAGGATAATAATAATTCATCCTTGGAAAAACACATGATAATAAATTCCGTTGTGTGTCAATAACAGAAGATGCGAGTGCCTGCGTGGAAGAGAGACAGAATTATGTTCAACTGTTAAACTATTTGCAATCAATCAGCTTATCTCACGAGAAAAATTATCTAGAAATTTAAATCGACTTGATCAAAATAATCTGATTTGTTGACATGAAATGGTATATCATTCCAAATTAGACTATATCTTAATAATTTTCAAAGTTAATCATTATTTTATAGTTTTAAGTGATTAGTGAGTGTTATTTTGTTATTCAATTTGGTTTGTAAACAATCTAAATTAGAACTTTTCTGTTTTCAAATGTTTTCTGGGATTAGGCCTACTTTACAATAATGTAAACGACAGTGGGACTACTGGACTACAGCGCATTCTATATTTAGCATAAAATCTTTTAAAAAGAGATCAGTGTACCAATGGGCTTGTACATCCATGAATTTTTGAATAGATTACAAATGGACGGACAGGCTGAAAGGACTTATTTCTAAAAAATGAATTATTACTTAGATACCGTACTGTACTATATTGGTCAGATCGTCAATTATTAATTGTGTGTCTTATATTATTGACATTTTATTTAGAAATTCGTAAATATAATATGATATACTGTTCATCTATGCACTGTAAAAACGTCGACCTTTTGCTCACAATTCTCCCCCTAACAACAGTAGGCCTACCCTCACTTTTTTAAGACTCCAGTCACAGCCTTCTGTAATTGGATGCTCTGGCTCATAAAGAAACTAGGCAACGTTGCATAACTAGATTCAGTGATCTAGCCAGCTAGTCACCAGAATTGAAAGCAGTGAAACCCAAATAAGATTGAAATAGATAGATTTATATATCAATGGGAATAATAATGAGTTATGCAATGGAGTATTGTTCAACGTTTTACAACAGTGTAAGCTATTGAGCTGGTATTATGGTAACAATTTATAATGGGGGAATCGCTTGGCTTGCGAGAGGTTAAATTGATCTAACTCTATAACTCATGAGAAAGGAACTATATTTCAAAAGAATTAACAAAACAGATTATATGTTGGATAACTAAGTAATCGATTTAAATAAATTTTAACTCAAAATGAAACTGGAAACTTAAATAAAATAATATAAGGAAAACTTTTTGAACAAATAATAGAATAATTACAGGATTTGCCTTCAATAAAAAAAAAGAATAATATATAATAATGAAATTGATAATATTAGCAACTCACTGAACCAGGAAAATGGTGTATCAGAACAGAGGGCTAGAGCCGGGCCCGATTATCTGCTGTAGATAGTTCCAGGTCCCGTCCTCGTAACCAACTGCCAAGAGGCATACATCTTCCAGACCAATTTTACTTGTCATGAATTTTTACCATCGTCGACACTTTTAATTTTTAAACAATGGATGCTCTTGGATTGAGAAAATTCATGTCAAATAATCGGCTACATCACACCATGTTTAAAGCCAGCAGAAAGCGTTCTTTTGTTGTTCGATGTTTCACCGTCCCTATGAATTCTGTTGAATCAAACATAATGTTATTTAAGAAGTTGTGCTGAACCTGGTAGAATTCATAGGAACGGTAAAAAATCAATTTTACGAAAATCGATGTACATGAACAGGATTTAAAAGATCAATACGATAATGTGTTCTATCACAGAAATGTTTAAGTGAAAACGTTGAGCGCAAACCTACTGCCATGGGGAGACAAATAAATTTATGAAAAGCTTGATACATGTTTTCGATATGAAATTTCAAGAAAAAATGAATGGCGAAAACTGCATATCAATATCTCAAACAACTGTTCATAAGATATTCACATTATTAATCAATATCATGCATATCAGAAATGAAATACATAAGTGGTTTTGAATTATAATGTGAATATCTTCTGAACGGTTTGAGATATCGATGTGTGGTTTTCACCATTCATTTTTTATTGAAATTTCGTATCGAAATCATGTATTGCATGACAACCCTCCCATTTAAAAAAAAGTTGAATTCAATATGGTGGATCCAAGATGGTGGACCAGATTTTTAAAGTCATAGTAAAGTAGTATTTTCAATTTGAGAAGGATACCCAATCACACCCACCTTGGAATCACAATCTTTTATGAGATACTAAGCCGTTCTCATATATACTTTTTCTCTCCTTTCTGCTTTGAATAGTATTGATTAATAATGTGAATATCTTCTGAACGGTTTTAGATATCGATATGCAGTTCCCGCCATTCTTTTTTCCTTGAAATTTCGTATTGTAATAATGTATCGCATGACCACCTTCCTATTTAAAAAAATAAAGTTACATTCAATATGGCGGATCCATGATGGTGGACCAAATTTTTGAAGTCATAGTAAAGTAGTATTTTCAATTTGAGTAGGATCCTCAATCACACCCACCATCAAATCACCTTTGTGTATGAGATATTAAGCCGTTCTTGGACTTTTCACCCACTCTGTATAGTAAACGTACTAAGATAATACTCCTGCCTGACAAAGGGACAGGCAGAGGTTTTAAGAAGTTTTTAAACACCTGAAAAGTTTAAACATAAACAATTTTAATTTTTAAAAGTTCCAGTTTTCCAAAAAAATATTGAACTATGAAAAGATGAATCCAAAAATGAAATCAGAAATCATCACCACTCATCACCCAATAAAATACGAGGAAAAGGAATGTTGTAAAGTAAACTTCACTGAATTTCAATTGTCATTCAACAATCCAATTTATCAGGATCAATTCGTTGAATATCACTTTAAATTCCCAGTAATTATTGACTATTTACATTGATGAAGGATAAGTAAGATAACTCTATTATTCTTGTCTCTTTGCAACAATCAGAAAAATCTATTATGAACATACAGTATAAACAATTGTGCTAATCTGAATCGATCTATGGTAATAATAGGAACTGAAAGAATAGAAAATGTCATTCCATTCTAAGTAAAACGAAACTGATATCTGTGTTTTTATTAGAACTGCTGAGTGGATAATAACAGGAGAAGTGAGTGAGCAAGCACAGTCACAGAATAGGTACAGGATGGAAACTGTCAATAATACGCCTATCTAACCAATTCTTTTTACATGGCGCAAATAGTAGACATGTCACGTGACCTTGGGAAGTTCCAATCCTGGTCTTCTGATTGGCTCGTGGCAGTGAACGAGATCAATTGATCCGGATCATTAAAGTGATTCGAACCTACCATCAATATAATGCGGCGCTTCCTAACAAGATGGCGGATTTTTGCGACAGGGTACTAGCCAAGTTTCCATACTGTATGTATACTGTGGCACAGTGTTGCCATTATGCGTAAAGCATAACCATTGATATAGAGAATAAGATTAAGAAGAGCGAAGTCCGCTATGATGCCACTGCGCTAGTGTAGCTACCAGAAATTTCGGGCAAGAAGTCGGGTATTTGTATTCGCTGTGTAGAAAAAGAGCCTTTTTCAAATGATAATATTTTTTTATTGAAGCAATAAAAAATATTCAAAGTATGGTAGTTTCATGCAGTGCTTATGGATGAACGAATCTGCATGCGCCAGATAAAAATATTTCTTTTCATACATAAGTATTTTTATATTTTCATCAGTCATGTTTCAAGCAGGCTAAGCCTAGTGCCAAATGATTGTTTCAAGGAATATTGTGCTTAGGTTGATTCATTATCATTATTTGCCAAGTAATAAAATATAAGTTTCGGTAATATTATAATAAATATTTTATTTCCATAGATCCAATATAGGTATCCATATTCCATTCCATTAATTTGTCTTATATTGTAATATTTTGTGAACTATGAAAATATTGTATGCTAAATTTGTATTATAAAAAATAGATTATTTGCTAAAATTGTCTTTAAATTCTTCATTATTGCTATTGTTTTATTTTTCCCGTTCTTATAATATGTAGTTATTTATTATCTTGTATTAAATATAGGAGTATAGAGTATAGTGTTAGGTACCTATACTTAAGTTGCAAAACGAATGAGAAACTGTTTCACGAAATATTGTGATAACGGTTAATTTATTATTATTTGCCATCTAATAGAATATACGGTAATATTAGCGATCTATAATTTTTGTTTTATTTTTTTCGTTCTTATAATATGTAGTTATTTATTATCTTATATTGAATATAGGAGTATAGAGTATAGTTAGGTACCTATACTTGAGTTGCAAAACGAATGAGAAACAGTTTCACGAAATATTGTGATAATGGTTAATTTATCATTATTTGCCATCTAATAAAATATACGGTAATATTAGCGATCTATAATTTTTGTTTTATTTTTCCCGTTCTTATAATATGTAGTTATTTATTATCTTATATTGAATATAGGAGTATAGAGTATAGTTAGGTACCTATACTTAAGTTGCAAAACGAATGGAAACAGTTTCATGAAATATTGTGATAACAGTTAATTTTTTATTTGCCATCTAATAAAATATACGGTAATATATATATATATATATATTATAAATTAATGATCTATAATAAATTAATGTTTTATTTTCCATATCCTAAATACATGGTAATAGGGAAATATTGTAAAAATGAGATTCATTTGCTAATAGAATGGATCAAAATCTGTAGTGAGGTAGGTTCACTAAATTAGATGTTTGGTCTGTCTGGGCGCCTGACTTCTTGCCCGATATTCAGGCGACGAGAAATGAAGGAGGAAATAATGGCAATTATAATGGCATCATGCTTCCAAACGCTTGAAGGTATAGCTTAGTCATCTAACTATATATATCAATGAGCATAACTATCATACCAACAAACTATTCTAAATTATCGTACTGTATTTCGTGAAGCCATTGTAATGGGGGAATTGAGTAATGTGGTAATTGGGGTTATATTATGTATGGTATTGAGCTGGTAATTCAGGGTTGTGAGAATGATCAATTAATTCAAAGTTGACCAATAAAATTAGCTAGACATTATGGTAATGAGCTGGTATTATGGTAACAATTTATAATGGGGGAATCGCTTGGAAAAACTTGGAAACTATATTCAATGCACTTGAAAATTAATCATTGAAAAAAATAACTATCATCCGTTCATCTGAAAAAGAAAATAATATTTTTTTCCTACAGATACCCTGAAAAGTGACCATTTGTACACTGATTGCAGGCTGCAAAGAATCACTTTTCCGCACTAGTGCGCAAAGTGAGTACTTTGCGTACTCCAGATTTGCAGCATGACAACGCAAAATAGTTAGTAGGTTATATGGAGCACCAGTGCAGGAAAATCAAAATGAAGTTGGTAACAGTGACTGCTGTGGCTGCTATAGTGAGCAGAGGTGCAACGAAGCACAACGCGCTAATTATTAAGTAGATATTATAACCAAGGACAAACACAGCACAGTGCCACCACAGCACACACCACACAGCTGCCCCCCGCCATTCAAACTCTACTACATTATTCAGGCAATTTTACCCATAATTACCCACTTTTCATATTCAATGGTAACTGTAGGAAAAATTTAATGTGAAATACGTGCACAAAGTTCGTTTGCTGCACTCAAGAAACCATTCCGCCCTCGCCTACGGCTCAGGCGTAAACGTTTCTTTCGATGCAGCAAACTGTCACTTTGCGCACTAGTTGCACAAATAACTAATTATTCACTACCATTCATCATAGTATACACACTACACTCATTTCCATCACTATTAAATATATTCATAATAAATCGTTGGAGTAATTCTCAAAACAATGAGCTGATTATTTATCTCTATCATTCTTGAATTATGTTGTCAAATTCGAGCTGCATTGTTTTAATTATTCAATGGAAGTGGAAGAAAAATTATCTTTGATAGAATCTGCTAACGCTGTCATAATTATTGAAAATCAGCTCATAAAATAGTCCATGAGAGAATTCAATTTAGTCGTTTTAGCAAACTGGGAACAATAAAAAATTTTCATTACTTTCTTTAAGCTTAGTATTGTTTGATTAATTTGATTTAAACGTTTTACTAGGTAATAATTTTGTTATTTTAAATATCATCTTTAAGTAAATTATTTTAGCAGCAGTTGTATTAATTTGTATTTTCACTCTATTATTTTATAATAATTTCAGAAAAGGGTACTATCCACGGATACTAGAATACAGTATTCTAATATCCGTGGTACTATTTTATTTGAATTTGTAGCTAATATGGAACAATATGATCTAATGTACGTGATACCATACTGAAGTACTGTATTTCAAATGGTCCTAAATTGGCCACGCTGGTCGAGTGGATTGAAATGTTGCAACTTTCAGTTTTCTAGCACTGCCGAACGCTGAGAGACAATACAGTATTTAGGAGTCTCCTATATAGTATAAGTGTCTAGCTGGAGAAGTTCAGTTTCACTTCAAAAATATTGATGGAAAACTCTTAATTTTATTCTTTGTCAATGCATATCTAGACAGACAGTATCTTTTCTATTTAGGGCTACTTGTAATAAAAATAGAAATACAAATTTCAGTACCTACCCTTTTTACTTTCCTCGCCCTACTACCATAGGTAAGAAAAGTATTGCTTTCCAAAAAAAATTAAGGTAGCCCAATTTCAAGTTTCAAGTTCCCCTGAGTCCAAAAACATGATTTGTGTGTGTGTGTGTGTGTGTGTGTGTGTGTGTGTGTGTGTGTGTGTGTGTGTGTGTGGTGTGTGTGTGTGTGTGTGTGTGGTGTGTGTGTGTGTGTGTGTGTGGTGTGTGTGTGTGTGGTGTGTGTGTGTGAACACGATAACTCCTATATTTTCTAATTAACCGATTCACTTGAAATTTTAAACTTAAGGTCCTTATACCATGAGGACACGACAATAAGAAATTCAATTCAAGATGGCGGAAAAAATGGCGGATAATTACTAAAAAACCATGTTTTTCACCACGATTTTCTCGAAAATGACTTGACCGATTTTTTTTAAATTCATACCCTGTATAGTTATATATCAGCTCTATTAACTGGAATGAGTCTCCTCACTGGGAAACTAACAGGGGGTCCACCCCATCCCTGAGAAATTTACTTTGTAACCTCTTTCTCGTGTGTGAGGTAGGTAGGTAGAGCAGCTTATTCAAAAGAACACATGTCTATACTTTATTTGTCGAACAGCTGTCTGTTTTGACAACTTTCAAAAGATCCTGAAATTTCATAATTCAAACAAAGGAAAATGTACTCTGAACACAATAACAATAGTATAATAGTAGTTATTTAACCGCCAAAAATCGGCATAATGTTATTACCCTAAATTATCCTCGTTTAAGAATGAGGCTTATAGATCAATGAGCAAGGAAAGTTGTGTGAGTGTACCACACCAGATTTTTTACTTTCCTTGCTCTACTTCCATAGGTAAGGAAAGTATTGCTTTCCAAAAAAAATTAAGGTACCCTAATTTCAAGTTTTCTATATGTTTAAAGGTCCCCTGAGTTCAAAAACATGATTTTTGGGTGTTGGTCTGTGTGTGTGTATGTGTGTATGTCTGTGAACAGGATAACTCCATTCCTATAATTAACCGATTGACTTGAAATTTTAAACTTAAGGTCCTTATACCATGAGGATCCGACAATAAGAAATTCAATTCAATACGGCGAATAATGACTAAAAAACCATGTTTTTCACGTTTTTCTCAAAAACGGCTTCAACGATTTTCTTCAAATTTATACCATGGATAGCTATTCATAAGCCCTATCAACTGGCATAAGTCTCATTTCTGGGAAAATTTCAGGAGCTCCGTAATATTCTTGAGAAAAATGGTGTATAATGACTAAAAAACAATGTTTTTCACGGTTTTCTCGAAAATGGCTCTAACGATTTTCTTCAAATTTATACTATAGATAGCTATTCATAAGCCCTATCAACTGACATGAGTCTTATTTCTGGAAAAATTGCAGGAGCTCCGTAATATTCTTGAGAAAAATGACAGTTACTAAAAAACCATGTTTTTCACGATTTTCTCAAAAACGGCTCTAACGATTTTTTTCAAATTCATACCCTGTATAGTTATTTATCAGCTCTATCAACTGGCATGAGTCTTTTTCCTGGGAAACTAATGGGGTCCACCCCATCCTTGAGAAATGGACTTTGTTACCTCCTTCTCGTGCATGAGGTAGGTAGAGCAGTTTATAAAAAGAACACAGTCATAGTCAAGATATTTCATCTGTAGAACAGCTGTTTTGACGACTTTTAAAAAAAATCATCGAATTTCACAATTTACACAAAGGAAAAAGTACTCTGAAAACAATTATAATATACACATATTCAGTAGTCTGATCGTAGTTGCAAATATGTTGCCGCCAATCGTCATTATGTTATTCCCCTAAATTATTCTCGTTTGAGAATGAGACTTGCAGTTCAATGAGCAAGAAAAGTTGTGTGAGTGTACCACACCAGATTTTTGTGTATTGGAATATGGGCTTAAGTACACTCAACAATAAATTTTTTATTTTTCGACCGAATTTGACTTATGATTCATGATTTTGGACCGCCTTGACGAGTCGAGAAGAATGGAGTGTAGTACGATAAAATCTGAACATTGTGTCAAAAGTTATAAGTGTTTGAAATTTTGATCCTTGAGGTGTCCTTAAGCGTGCGTGCCTCTCAACTAGGAAATACTGTAATGAAGTGCATCTAGCGGGTGATTCTCATAGAACATGATCTCATGAACTCATGTAATTGTGCGAAATATCAATGTGAAGACAATGTAGTTGGTGATGATGGTTGAAGCTGAAAATTAGGTGTTTTTCACAATACAGGGAGCATTGTTGTCAGGTGTACCTGGAAATCTATTTGAGATAGAGTGCTCTCCCTGATCTCAGATTGTAGAGCACAAAAATACGCCCAGAGGGATTTTGAATTATACATCTAAATGTTAACATCAGAAGATATTGTTGATCAAAAACTAAAATTATTCATCAAAATTGATTTTTCCTTCAAATTTCACTCATTTTTGAAAAATCATAACTCAGTCCTCATTAGAGATAGAGAGTTCCGAATGATCTCATTTTATTCAGAATTTTATTATCTAAAATAAAGGCGGAAGCAAATTTTTCTGTTCGATTACCAGATTTGGCAGAAATAGCTGAAAACTCGAAAAATGAGCCGAAAATACAAGGTTTTTGGGCCATCCTGTATCTAGCACAAGGAAATTTTGCATGAAGAAATTGGTTCTGGACTTCTATTATGTACTCAAATAAAATATTCAAAAATCAGAGCTACAATATAGAATGCATGCACCAATGTATATAGTGACGACTATTTGTATAGTTTAGGGATGGGTATCGTTACATCAATGTTTAAAAACATCGATGTTTCAACATCAAAAATCGATGTTTTTCACTTATCGATGGTTTTACCTAGACATCGGTCATCCGATGTTTTTCCCAACTAAAAAGTAAAAACAATTATACTTTTTCAATAATTTAAATTCAGTTTTTTTTTAATACAAAGGAGCAATAAGCAATAGAGCAACAGAAATAATTAATAAGCAATAGTAAATTATTAATAAACAATGGTAACAGAATATAATCATTATCTTTGTCATATTTAGTGTAATATTCTGTTTAGTGTTTTTTTTCGTGAATATGGATCACTGCTCTTGTGCAAGATCTTGCATAAGTTTTCACTTCCTGCAGATTGTTAATTTTATTTTTCAATCAGGCTCTCTGTATTTTTATGTGACACTGTTGGATACTCTTGAAGATTTACTTCTGTGGTCCGTGTCAAATAGATTAGATGCTTATTTAGAATTGAATAAAAGGTCGGATTCTTCGTTTCTTAGGAATAAAGAGGTTTTTCTTACTACAAGTGATTCCCTCAACATGCGTTTAATGGCCAGGACACACATATCCGCACCGAGCCCGCGCCGCGACACGGCCGTGTGACGGACGTAGTACGGCAAGTGAGAAAACAAATGCTTTCAAACGTGAAGGGACACATACTACCGCACCGCGTCAGCACCGTCACCGTGTTTGTTGCCCGAGCCGTGCCCGCGCCGTCACCGTCTAGTTCAGTTTACTTTTTGACGGAGACGGTGCGGGCTCGTTTAACATAGAGAGTGAAAAACTTATTGGAGAGATACGGAGTTTTCCAGTTTTTTACGATCTAAAAGTGATGAGAAATATGGTTGAACGGAAAATAAGTTAAACCAAAAGTAAAAGTATTAACCAAATAATAAGTCAAGCCAAAGGTATGATAGACATAATTTATAATAAAATAATAAAATCAACAACAAAAAGTATAAAAGAAGAAACCTGTGATTGTGTCTTGAATTTTAAATTTAAAACTAATTAGGTTTAGATACACAAGGCAGAAGATAACAATTTTATTGCTGATATATATTTCCAATACATGACTGATTGTGGTATTGTTATGCACCGAAATATATAACAGCACTATGATTCTCATCGTCAATTAAATTTTTCAGTTTAAAATTGAAAAATATAAATTCAAATCGGATTTAACAAGCTTTAATAGTGTTATATTATTAACAATAGTTTAACACATTCAGAAATCAGACCACAGTAGCACTACAGAACTGAGACACTGCTGCCGCTCGGCTGTCGCACGGATATGTGTGTTCTCCTACTATCATCACCGTGTCGCGGACGTAGCTCGGCTGTACCTCGGCACGGGCTCGGTGCGGTTATATGTGTCCCGAGCTTATCACCAATTACTCTACCTCTGGAAGAAAGCTCAGATATTATAAGGAGTGCAGATATCCATATTAATTCATTTTCATTCCCTGAATAAAACTATCAGGTATTGAATGAATACAATTACAATATGAGTGTCAATGATTGCTAAAATTAGCTTAAAAATTTCAAGACAGAATCTTTGAGCATATACCGAGAGGTTACTGACTCAACTATGAAGATGACAAATCTTGTGAACCAGAGTTGATGTATCTTTCTAGTCACAACCTGACTTCAATTATTCGAAAAACTATTTTTGAATACCACAATTCCAAAATTGCTGAAATTCCAGTTAGTAACGGTTGAAATATTGGAGCAATAGCTCCAGATTAAATTGTAGCCACTTAAGAAGCTCTTTTTGTTCTTTCAAGTATTTCGAAAAATATATAACATCAACTCAATCAACTTCCGAAATAATTGAGTTCCAATCTATACTAAAATAATAAACTAATACTCTGTTAGCTCATTAACAGAAGTGATGTGGGTTCAATCAAATTGATTTCACCCTGTTCTATTTCTATTTTTAAAAGAATAAGTGTAAAGTATCATATACTGTAGATCACTCCCGTGTTATCGGATGGGCACGTTAACTGTCGGTCCCGGCTTAAGTATGACTGTCGTAAGACCCATTGACGGCTTAAATTATATATTCAGGCGGTAGGACCTTCCCGCAAGGGACTCCCCACCAACAAAAGCCATACGAATTTACTTTTACTTTATCATATACCGTACATTATATCATTTTCACGGTATTAATATTAATAAAAATCTATTCATCCACCGTCTCTGACATTTTGAGTATTTATTCATTCAAAATTATTTGATCATTCTTATTATCCATTTAATAAAAATGAGTAATATTATAATAGTTTGTATTATAATATTATAAATAAGTTGAGACTTGGCTCTCCATCCGAAGAAATTACAGGGTTGCCAAATCGTGTAAAATTGCAAATTTCTAATTCAACGTCACAATTGGATGTAGAATATCATCCCCGATATCCTAGTAGTCTTAAAAAAGTTTCAGGGTTGAAGGATTAAAAGGAAATTTAACTTTTATGATAAAATTGGAAACCTCGCGAAGATTTGTTTTTCTTTTGAATATAACTTTTCCCAGAATCATGGGGCGTCATAAATGCATAATAATTTTATATCAAACTAGCCGTCAGGCTCGCTTCGCTCGCCATATCTGTCTAGCCAGGGGGCTCCGCCCCCTGAACCCCCGACTGGATCGTCCAAGAATTAAATCAGCAGGCTCGCTTCGCTCGCCTGCATTTTTCATTTGAGCATTTTTATCATATGTTAGGACAATCCAGTTGGGGGCCAGACTAAACGTCTGGCTAAACGGATATAGCGAGCGAAGCGAGCCTGACGTCTAGTAATATAATATTCCCAGGATTGAAGTAGCAGTGCCCAATCAATTTTTCCGCGATAAATGCATTTTAATCTTCAACTTGGTGCCAACCTAACAAAGTCAACTCAACTTAATGCCAACCTGACAAAATTATTAATTTAGTTGCCAGTTAACAACTGTTTCGAAGAGGTACTCTATCTAGATAATAGTTCTATAGTAACATATGATATGGTAATTTCAATTATAATTAAGAGAATAATTTCAATTATAATCATAATTGGGAGAAGAAGAATATACATGCTAAAAGACGAACTTTTAAACCCTTAAAAACAACCCTTAGAGTTAAAATATTGCCAAAAGATTTCTTAGTGCGCCTCTAAAGGGCCAACTGAACATACCTACCAAATTTGAACGTTTTTGGTCCAGTAGATTTTTAGTACTGCGAGTGAGTGAGTGAGTCGGTCAGTCAGTCAGTCAGTCAGTCAGTCAGTCAGTGAGTGAGTGCCATTTCGCTTTTATATAATATATAGATATAGATTAACAGGGAGAATGTCTCCTTTCTTTTGGTGTCTGGATAATGTTTCTCCGACATAATTATAATTATTTTTTAATTAATGATTATGTTTGTCAATGTCAATACATTTTGAGCAGAAACATGATAGGCTGTAATGAAACACTGCTTGGATTATTCGAGGCGATGTTGTCATTTTCACTATGTATAATTATTATGTGGCTTGCAGTTGCTGAATTGTTCAATCGTTCTGCATTTTGTTTTTGTTGAACCCAGCTATTGATGGCATAATTTATTATGGTGGCACACCATTCAGCCTTTATATCCTTGACTTTGAAACTCCTGAGAGGCCAAAATACGCTCTTCCGAGTACGTTCGACAATTGGAAAAATAATTTCAATTATTTGTGAGAAACTTTCTCGCTTTCACAACCTACTTATCTTTTGAAACAAAAAAGTCTAGCATGTCGAAAATTTCATGTTTTCTGCTCAAAACGTCTCGACATTGACGTACATAATCATTAATTAAAAAATAATTATAATTATGTCGGATAAACATTATCCAGACACCAAAAGAAAGGAGACATTCTCCCCGTTAATTTGATTCCTGAGAATATTATATTATTATTTATTTTCCAATCACTTGATAATGGCATTATTTATAGCCGAAACATGTCGTGTTGAATAATTTTAAAAAGGGTAATCATATTTATAAATATAAGAATAAATATTTTTATTTCTATTCCTGGGAGTAGTATAGATAATTTTTATGTTTCATAAAACAAACTTTTATGACGGGAGTTCTATCAATTGATCCTATTCTATCAAGACTAATTTTGTTTGTATATCTGACAGATCGCGTGAACAGTTTAAAAAATTTCTATGAAATTTTAATTATTCAGTATGATGAATGGAGGGTATTTTTAGAAACATAAAAACATAAATACATAAAATAAACACAAGACAAACCTATTCATATTTATATTAATAAATCACAAGTAAATACTAAAGTTCTCAATTTAGATAGAAATTAAATTAAGTTACGTGTTAATTCACATTCAATTTTTCATCCCTAAGCTTTTGGTTTCAAGCTAAGATTAAAGAAAGAAATCATATAATGGTAGTCAATAATCAAAGTGATTGAATAAACTCTATTCAGAATTTTTCAAATTAACATTAAAATGTCCACTTAAAAATTCCCACTTTAATATTTATGGTAGTAAAGTTTAGGACATGAGAAATCAGCCACATTAAATGTTAGACTAATCATTATGAATGGACTCTTATTATATAGATGGACTTCCATGGAAGAAAGAATCAGTGGATTGGCTGCGTTTACACTTTTCAATAAGTTAAACGAAGAGTAAAGCTGCGTTTACACCAAAGTTATTAACAAAATGTAAACATTTGATGAACATATGTGTTAGTCAAGTTCCGTTCAATCTAATAGACCATAAGGATTA
Source organism: Nilaparvata lugens (assembly GCF_014356525.2). Taxonomy (NCBI): domain Eukaryota; kingdom Metazoa; phylum Arthropoda; class Insecta; order Hemiptera; family Delphacidae; genus Nilaparvata; species Nilaparvata lugens. The sequence continues at coordinate 44,590,961 of NC_052510.1, read as the reverse complement.
AGTTATCAACATTTTGTCAATAACTTCGGTGTAAACCAGCTTAGGCGATAGGCTATGCCAGAAATTCCAGAATAAGCAAGAGATCCATGGATACCAGAGTCAACCAATTCCAAATAAACTTGATTTGGAATTCTATTTTCAATTGCATCAAGCAAAAGCAAAAATAACATGATCATTGCTAATTTGATAACTGTCAACGAGAAATATTGATTGCCAATGGATAAAGTCGAGGTTGACTCTTAAGCCCCGCCCAATATTCCACAAAATTCGCTGCAATCAGTCTACTATTCTAAAGAGCACTTCCAACACATCAATTAATAATTCAAATGATTAGCCTCAATAATTTTCATGCCAAGCTGTGGCCTAATTCCCTTATTTATTACCGATATAGGGCAGATCCTAGATGCTCCTAGCAAATAGTAGTTCCGTGATACAAAAATTTGAGCTGAGTCTCATCTCTGAGATAACTTGAGAGGAAAAATATTGATCATCCAAGTGGCAGCTTATTGAAACAGAAATTTTCATCATTTTTTGTTGAAAACTAAAGAGAGGAAGAGAGAAAATTAACAGCTGTGGTTATAACATTTAGCAATATAATTTGAAAACATTGCATGATTCAATAAAAATATTCCCTGATGTCAAGATGAGTGCATAAGAGCAACTGGGTGACACCATAAGGCATCGCTAACTTTTGATTGCTTTTTAAAATATGCAGTTGAATGTATATTTCAACAGAGTTGAATGTGTTGTTCAAACTGAGGTGGTAGCAACGCAACTAATTATCACACTTACTGACAACGATTCTTGGGTAACTAAGTATTATAGAAGTGTATTTGAATGAAACTTGAAACGGTCCTATATATCGCTGCCCCAGTAATAACATTTTCATCGAGGGAGAGCACCTTTTCGGATACAAAATTCTATGACAGTGACGAGACTATATAATTTTTTATTCAAGTTATATTCAGCAAGCAATTTTTGTTTGTATGATGGATCTCAAAAACGATTATAACGGCTTTGGTAGAATTCAGGTTATAAATATTTTACAAAAATTTTCTGATCATTTAATTCCCCTAGCGAAGCACGGGTACCCTGCTAGTATAGTTATAAAATTATTATACAAATAAAATTGCGTGTTTCAATAAAACAGTTCATGAGCGAGTTCTTCAACCCAGGGGGTCACTAGTATATTTTCTTATTATAGTATTGAAGTTTATAGCTAAGACTCAATAGGCCTATCGTACTTGTTTATTAAAATCTTGAAGAATTAGTTTAAATTTATAATATTTGAGTTGAAAATTCAATTCTGTATAAATCTTGCCAATAGGCACTTTTTCCATCTCCCTCGCAACGATTTTTGGATTTTTATTCTACATTCTGTAATTTTCCAAACTGTATTAGTGAGCTGAAAATTTTTATAAAATTAAAAAAAATAGTGAGCAAAAATTGATGAGTTGAGTCAGTTACACACACACATCGATTTTTGTTCATATAACGTTTAATATATACTTTTGACAACGTAACAATACATGTATTCAAGCAGTAGAAAATTATATAACTATCATATTAACGTATAATATATATTTTTGATACCTGATAGACAAAAATGCATTCAATGAGTAGAAAATTATATGTAGAATAGTGCTGTACTTAAAAGTGATTGTTGAAATATCCATAGATAACAATTATTCTTCCAAATATAGGTGAACTATGATAAAAATATGTTGGCACCAAAAGATTGGAATAGATGAGATTTGATTGAGATCAATGTCTAATTGTTGTCATGTGACGTATCATTATGTGGAGTGTAGTACATTGATGAGATGAAAAGTCTGGTGGCGTCATCTACGATTGATCGGTCTGGTATACTTTGCGCCATTCCGTATACAGCCATCTGTAATTTGAAATATTGTTTATTTTCATTTTCTCATTTTTCTGCAATTTTACTGTTATTCAAGAGTCTCTAAAACGAGTAGATACATGATAGAAACTTGCCATTGGTTTCAAATGGAAGAGAATTACATGGTCCATAAGCAACGGTGCCTTAAACCCATCTTGCATGACTGTTTATTATCGAAAAACTGTCTAGACTGTGAAAATGAGGAAAATATCGCAAATTTCCTGATTTTTGAACCAAACGTATCTTATCTCACGATTATATTTTTACAAAATTCATTTACCTCACATGAAAGAGGAGATTCTGTTCTTCACATCAAGACCAAGTACCATTTTTTATCATTTCGGTTTCGGATACACAGTTTTGAATATAGAAATTGACCATTTTTCTGTGTATTTAATAGGGGCTAAAATACACTAAAAGTTTATTTTTTTATTTTTTCATCAAATTTCAATTATGATACATGATTTTGAACCGCCTTGACGAGCTGAGAAGAATGAGCTGTAGTAAGAGGAGATCTGATCATTCTGTCAAAAGTTATAAGTGTTTAAAGTTTTGATCCTTGACGTATCCTTATGACGTGCCCCCCACTAGGAAATACTGAAATTAAATGTTTCTAACGGGTGATTCTCATAGAAAATAACTCGCGTGAGATGATTTCAGCCGAAATATGTATTTTTTTGTTAGTAAGGCCTTGAAAAGGTATTATAATGAAAAATTTGTATTTTGGCTGTAGGACACGATTTTCCATTTTTGGGAATATTCCCCCTCCCCCCACTACTAAATTCGAAAATTCCTAAGGAATCCTGTTCATAATGAATTGTTCTTTCACGTGATGTGTGGTTTTTTATCTATACTAGAAGAATATCCATGTTGTATAGGGTAGAAGTGGAAGGTTTGCATAATTTTGAAAACCCCTTGAAAAATACCCCTTTTTTGAAAATTCGTAGCTCCGGAGCCAAAAATGGTAGAGTCCTGCGCGACGACTCAATTCATTGGACATTTTATTCTCCTTAATTTTGTCGAGAATGATTTTTCTTGAGAAACTCAAGGTTCACGAGATAAAATGGGAAAATTGAAAAAAGTCCGAAATTTTGGGGGTTTTTGGTGGTTTTGGGGTGAAGCCGCCCTCTGGCGTGTCAGAAAATTTCAGATTCGAAATCAGCGCCCCAAAATACATACAGAACCGTCGAGAAAAATTCTTTCGGGGCTGTTTCCTGAAAAACGACCATTTGACTGGACTAAATAGTTAATTAGCCGTGACGAGATTACTCATTATAGTCCGCGAGGTTCTCGAGGTCCGCGATATAATGGCAGTATTTTATTAACATTGATGTTGCTATCTTGTCATTCAACAAAGCTGAGAGTACTCTCTTTTTCTAGCTCAGCAATGTCGCCAGATCATTTTTAATAATGTAGAGATATAATTAATTATGAAAATTTATTATTCAATCATTGAAATATATATTTTCTTGATGAATAAAACCCAATTGATTATTTTCAACAAATTTTAACAATTAATATTACATAAGATATAACGGTATCAGCTATCTTCTATAGAATTAAATTTAGCAAGGCTGATAATCGGCATCGCTGATCTCCTGTCTTTCTCCACTGCCATAATAACGTAAACATTACTATAGTCAGATGACTTTAGATACTTAGATACTAAGTAGATACTCAGAAGCCACTCTTCAACTAGTTGAAGATAGAAACTGTGCGATACATTTTGATTTATTTCAAGCACTTGAAAATCATCGACAGTAAATTTGTCTAGAGTGGGTTAGTTACTGAGCATAGTAACCTGTTGGTTTCCTGACCAAAACCAAGCACTCATATTATGTAAAGGTTAAAAACTGTCATCACTCTCATCTGCACACAATGGCTTACAGTGATTGATCCAACCGGCACTCATAAAAATCCTAACAGCTCATTTGCAATTGCAGCCTACCTCCACAGCCTTGTACAACATGCAATTATCTTGTATGTAGGACGTAATAACTATTAATATATTTATTGAGGATGTTCTTTCCTACCTTTCCCATAGGTTTTGTCGGTGGATTCTTCATTATTTCTGTCACAGATTCTCTAACATCCGTTATGAATCGATCAGCGATTCCTTCTTTGGTATGCATATCAGTAACACACAAGTGTACGCTGGAAAAAAAGGAGACACCAAATGAACTTTCAAACATTTGTGTGTAGTTTCCAAGTGAAATTTTAATATTTTTTAAATTGTAATATTCGGTTTTTTGTAGTTTAAACATTCCTCCAAAAAATAAATTTGATTTTTTATTGATAGTTATTTTGGACTCAAAATTGAATTTTATTGAATTGAAACATTTATTCAACATACTGTTTATTCGATTGGGGTTTGAAGCAGCATTTGGGCAAATGCCTATTATTCGTATTTCAACCTGAATTGTATTCATTGTATATGAACTAATAAATAATAGTAGAATAAAAACAATTATTAACACAGTACAGAGATAATGACGTATTAGAAAATGATGATGTATTTGTTCATAAAATGTAATGGGAATAATGTTCATGAAATGGATTGATTAAAATTTGCAAACACTTACCCTACTGGAAACTGAAGGGGATTCAAGTTCCATCCTTTCTCACTGAGGCTCTCAGAAAGACTGTAAATATGGAATGAGTTGGAACCGAGTGCTACAACCGATGTCATTGGTTTGCCAAATATGAAAATCTCGTCAATTTTCCTCAGTTCACTTTCGATATAACGAGATGTTTCGATTATTCTCTTGGTTGATTTGACATAACCGTCAAATCCATACAGCATCAGAACAGCCCAGCAGCTAGCTATAGTACCTGCAACAACAAATAACCTATCATATCATATTGATAGTCAGCGGACTCGGTTGTGCAACATCGGTTTTTACCTATCTATATAGACTTTCCCTAAAGCACATTTATAAGCAATAGACACATAGAAAACAACTAAAGAAATTTTGAATTTCGCAGTATAATTTTTATTTTAATGTTCTTTAAATACTCAATTCATTATTACACCATAGATTATCTGATAAACCAGATATAGGATTAGTTATCCAAAATATCAGTCTAGAATTAGGCTTTTGTAAACATATCAACTGTACAATCTAAATACATAGTCAGTTTCACAATATAACTGTATGATCTTACAACAGTATACAAGTAGTAGGGTAGCGGTTGATTCCGTAGTCACGCTGATAATTATTAACTTTTAAGGGTGATAAGTTGCAGAACCGAGTCCGCTGATTATCAATTATGATATGAAAAATCTTTTCCCGGTGGTTCGAAACCCACCTAAAGCTGTAGGTAGGTCCACTAATCTCTCATCAGCATCCTTCCCATTGCCTGCCTGAAGGTTATTTGAGTATTACCCTCACAAGAAAAAAATGTTAGTGAAGGAAGCTGTAAATTTGCAAACAATTCATCCGTAAAACGAAGTGTTGGCTATGGCTTCATTTACCTCTGGAAATTGAAAATTTCTTCAGAATGGTAAGCTAAGTAAATAAATTGTCATGAAACCTGAACATTTTTCTTCTTCTTCTCTCTTCTGTCTTAAATTCTCTTTTCTGCCTTAAAATACCTATTGGTCGATTAGGTGGTGGCTTCCTCCCTACTGTTCACATGAAGTTTATATCACTATGAGATATATGTAATAAGGGGAATGCTCTGATGTGTCAATTGTCGAATATTGATGACTGTGTGAATGCGTGTGTGTATGTGTCTTATATTTTTCATATGTCCCATTATTCAAACTCCTATTCACGGACAAGGGCTTTGCGGAAGCTCTTTTGTGAATAGTATTTTTGTTCGCATCGATTCTCACATAAAATGTTAAGGTTCATTTCCATCATCAGTTACATTATTCCAAAATGTTGATATGAGTTGTGTACTTATAAGTTTAAAGTTAATTTCTACTGTATTATTGATACATTATGATATAGTGCTAAATTAACCTCTCAGAAGTGCCAGGTATCTCTAAATTGTGATCTGATGAGATGTTTTTTATTTTGTTGTATTGCTGATGTAAACAATAAAACTTGAAACTTGGAATTACTATTGTAAGTTGTTAATTAGTATGTCTTGTCATTAGTCGAAAAGTTGGGAAATTATTTTTGCAAATATTTGTAACCTAATAGTTAAGAATAGTTAATTGGCCTACATCTAGTCAAACAACACATTTCAAAGAAACATCTAATTATTTAAAATCAACAGTATTTCCCAAGATGTTTCCAAAAAGCATGTTCAAAAATTTTCTGTTGTGCTGCATATTACCAGGCTCGGCCACCAGTGGGACACCAAGAGTGTCTGAGCAAGTCGCAAGGCATACGTTTTTATTAAGATCATTACACTAGGGTCGCCAGCCGAGACACCAGATTTTGGCCGGGTCGCCAGCCGGCCACCAATCCTGGTTTCTCAGCTTGCTTTACACACGGCCGTCAATAGTTGCTCTCTGGGGTCCCACTGGCGACCCAGGCTGGAAGATAGGCTGTAACCATTATTAATCAAGAAATGATTAATTAATAATTATTAATAAATTATTTCTGCTTACTTGCCTCCAGACCTAGATCCACAAACCGAAGGTGACCCGTAAACTCCACCGGGCCACTCTGTGGTGACGCAAAACTGGTGCTTGTGGTACTTGGGGTCCGAATACATCACCACTGATGATCCTTTCGGTGCGAAGCCGTACTGGAAAAGTATTCATCTTATCTAAGTCCGTACTAATAAACGGTGTTTACTTATAAAATTCCTTAGCAAACACGGTTTGGGAACAAATCTGAATTGATAACTAGAATTGTTCTGATTGGTTCCAGTTACATGTTACTAGGAAACCAAATCATGGTTGGCCAAGAATTTCACAAAAATCTTTATGGACACGCTTCACATGATTTATGATTTTCCAAGTATGAGGAGTGAGGAAATATCAAGTAGATGGAGTTTTCAAGCACTCATGCATTGGACTGAAACCAATTATCGATACATTAACTACAATCTTATGTATTTTTCAACATGAATAGTTTTATTTATACTCAATTCAAGATTTCAAAATCAATCCCTGACTAAAAATTGTGTTCTTATTATGAAATAAGTCTGCAATATCGTCAAAAAACAGTGTTGAATGTAAACATTCTCAAAAACCTAATTTCATAAAGATTACTGAATTATAAATAATTTTGAAATTTGAACAATGAATTATAGTTGAAAAACTATACTTTCATTTCTTTCATCATTGAATTATTATTGTACATCAATATTATTGCAGTTTTATACTTATTGTACTCATTATATTTATTGTACATAGTTGAGTATCTTTTCTCAACATTGTACTAGTTTCTGCAGTCCAACAAGATAACTTTGGTAATGATGAATATGGCTGTGACTTTAAATCTAATGTCTCTTAACGTAGTACACTCTATTTAAAATTGGTAAATCAGTAGAGCAATACTACAGGTTTCTATAAAGAAACAAGCTGCCACTCCTCATAATGTTGAATATTATTAACTGTGGAAGTTGAAAAATCAAAGTACCCTCTTTTTAAAACTTTATTTTATCACTCATGACAAGTCTTGAGAATGGCATTTTCTAGTCTTGAAATTGAAATTGACATTTTCAAGTCTTGAGAAAGGGATTAATATGTCGAAACATGTCGTGAGTAATAAAATAAAGTTAAAGAAAATGGTACATTGATTTTTCAAATTTTGACATAAATACGAAGAATAGCTCTCACAATAAAATTTAATATTATCACCTCTTTTTTCAAATCACGTTAAAGATGATGGTTTCTTGACCATAATTGACTACACGTGTAAAATACATCAAAAAGAGTGTCTGGAGTTGATGGAATGAGGGCCAATGTGTGTGCTGACCTTATGCGTGTCAGCAGATATACTAGTAACTCCGGGCAGTGCAAAGTCGAAGGGTTGCAGTGGAAAGCCGGCGGCCGGCATGAAAGCTGTGAGGAATCCGCCCAGACAGCAGTCCACGTGCACAGGAATGTTGTACTTCAGTCCCAACTCAGCAATGGCTGCCACATCGTCACATGTGCCGTATGGGTAGTTTGGTGCCGATGCTACTAGCTGCAAAGAAGACAAACAAGTTACATTCTGTCTACATATTATGAATCATCAAGCGATACTACAAATAGAGAGTTGTAATATGCAAAATTGTACTGAGCATGTAGGGATTTTTATGATTATATCTTATGATTATTATTATTATTATCACCCTATATACGATTTATAAAATCTGTTTTTGTAACTAAGAGACTGATAACGTCTATCTAATAATTAAGATGGAAGAGGATCTTATCTTAACTGCAGTACTATAATTTTCTAAATTTTATCCATAAAAATGCAATTATCCATCAAATTGGATCCTCGGAATTATTCTAGTACTCACAAATCGAAACTCAAATTGATTTTGTCAAATAGGAATAATTTCTCAGTAAAATTTGTTCAATAAGATGAATGACTTATATTTTTAATAATACAAATAAGTCCTAGTAAGTTGATTATATGAAATAAAACTTCTAATAGGAAGTCAGTACTATTGAAATAAACTTATGTTTCATTAAGATTATAAATTTAATTTGATTTATAATATTGTAATTAAAAAAAAACATTTCAAATAATAATCTCACTATTACTATGATTAGACAAGACTCTGGCTCACAGCCTGTTCCTGCAGAATGCCCGGTTTCGCTCCGGGTCGGCTGGAACCAGAATATGTGGGATGGAACAGCGGTTTGTGAGTTGGACAGCTCCTTGCCGAAAGTAATTCCACGATTTCAATAGAATGCAATTAAGGTTCAATATCACATTGTCAGTTTGAACGGAATCTCAGTCTCAACAGGATCAAATCTATATTAAGTTCAATTGGGGCAGTTTGCACAGTCGAAGCTTAAACTGAATTTAATCAGCTGGTGGCTTAAACTCAAAATGAGCCACATTATAACAAACGAGACTTGTTATGGATTCAATCATGTTTAAATTGAAAATAAGTTTAAAGCATCTGATAAAATCCAGTTAAAGCTTTCACTGTGCAAACTTTCCTAAGAAAGTCAAAGGAAAACTGATAATATTTAGGAGATACCATGCAAGTGTTGGAGGTGATGGCCCTCTCCATGGCTCGCAGGTCAACTGCTGTGGTGTGCGGGTCACAGCGCACGTGCTTGATGCGCATGCGAAAGTAGGAGGCAGCCTTGTCGAAGGCGGGGTGCGCCGTGATGGGGACCACCATGTGGGGGCGACTAATGTTGTGAGTTGCCGCCCCATAGTCGCGGTACGCCTTGCACGCCATCATGATCGACTCTGTGCCGCCCGTTGTTATCTGCACAACAAACGATAGGCCTACACTTTAGGCTGGCCACTAATGATTCAACATTCATGATAAACACGTATGCTACACAGTCTTCTTACATTGTTGTGTGATCACAGCGAAACACTTCGAGCAAATTTTTTGAGGTTAGGTTTTTGTATATCTTATTTTTGTTGTTTATTTTTTATAAGCTGATCTATTGAGGTTAAATTATTTTTGTCATAGTCATTCAATGTCAGCTGTTTTCCATGCATGAAATCAAGTAGGTAAACAGCTTTTTGCAGAACAAATAAGCATATGATTCTCATTACAGCATACTCTTTTGTAATGAAACCATATGTTTTCTTTACAGTCGAGTATGTTTCCTAGTTCCGAAATAGGAACAGCAAAACTGCTACAAAAAACCACATTAAGCGCTACAGGTGGAATTTCTGTCAACTTCCACAAAATTCCTGATTCGGAATTTGTAAACTAGGTTATGCTTATAGAATGCATGTAGTAACTTCAGCACAAGCAGGTAATGTTTTCTATTTCTCAATTATTCTTCTTTAGACTATCATGACAAAAATAGTGTACGTTACTAGGACGTGAATATCTTTTCCAGTGCTCGAATGAAATTCTAGTCTCGACTAACGCCTCGACTAGAAACATCATTATCGCCTGCAAAAGGCCCCTTCCCGTCCATGTGACGTAAGATACTATTTTCTATCATTATAGTTTGTAATTTTCTAGTGGTTTATTTATTTTTATTGGTTGTTCATTTTATGTTAGAAGGCTCTCGTTGATGATGAACATGCGTATATTATGTGAACATGTTTATCAAGCATTTTTACCGTTAAAGGCCAGCCTTAGACTAGACGAATAAGTTGATGAGTGGATGAATATACGAGTCAATCAATAAATGAGATGGTGGATAAATTGACAATCGAAAATAAATGAATAAGATAAGAATGATAAAAAATGTTGATAAATTCATGAATGAACAGACACATTAAAAAATCAAGTAAATAACTAAATAGATAAAAAACAACAACAATAAAAACCAAATAACTATTTTGAATAAAAAAAATGAATTAATAAATAAAAAATACATGGATGAGTAAATGAATAAGATAACAAATGAATAAGTGATTAGGTGAGCATATAAAAAGTGAGCAAATGACTAGATTAATAATTTGATTGTATGGGAAGCGATGTTGCGGTATTTCTCCATAATAAATAGAATATAACAATACAGGTTGTCAATGTTGTCAATACAGGTGGCAGCAGGTTTTGGAATTTTCTGTAATGTAAAGGGTTTTTGATAAAATATAGTGGTATTGAAAACATCATGGTCTTATTCTTTTTATTACTACATTAATAGATAAACAAAAATTGTGCTTAATTATATTATCTAGGTATGAGTTACAGAATTATTAAATGTTTGGAGTACACGGTAAGGTGAACCGCTTATGGGTTATCGTGAGTTCAAAACTTAGAATTTCAACATTCAAATAAAAAGCTCTTTTTAACTACAATTTGTATTTTGATACTGAAGTAAATAAAACTCAACACCCAATTCAACTGCTGTGCCGAATGCGAAAATATTGAATTTTGACGTTGAGCTTGAATTCAAAAGTATGAAAACATCGAAATCTCGTTGATAACTTATTAGAAATCAAATTTGTCAAAATCTTACGAATCCTATACCGTTAAACGAGCAACTTCTGTTTATATGTTTGGATGTTTAGATGTTTGTAACCGCCGTGAAGCTCACGGCGGTATGTTTGTATTTCACTGGATCTCGAAAACGGCTCTAACGATTCTCACGAAATTCAGAACATATTAGGTTATAATATAAAGATTCGATTGCACTAGGTCTCATCCCTGGGAAAACTCGCTGAAGGACAATCATTAAAAGGATAATTATTATTCATCCTTGGAAAAACAGCTGATAATAATTATCTCGTCGTCTGTTGGTGATGGAAGTGAGTGAGCGAGTTCATGTGTGTGGGACTGTGTCAAAATTATGACTCAGCTGTTGAACTTTTGTAATCATTCAATCAGGTACTTAGTGCCGGTTGCAAAAAAGCCGGGTTGTTGTCAATCCTGATTAATTCCAGTAGATCCATCTTTTTTAAATGGTCTTCTCTGATTTGGTTCACGTGAAGTTAATCAGGATTAAAATTTAACTGGCTTTTGTGCAACTGGGCCTTTGTGAGGGAAATTTTTGCATTCCTCTGCGAATTAATCTCAATTTACTGTGATTAGATAGAACATTACTGTATGAATGTTATTATAATTTCTTCTTTCGTAATAATTTTTTTATGCTTTTGAACTCCAGAGAGCGAATCTCGGTTCCCGATATTTAGTAACAAATAGATAAACTGCAAGCTAAAATGACAACATTTTGATTGAAAAAAGACAACGTTTCATAGCTTATTAAACGATCTTACAATATTGGACAATTGCTGATTACTACTGATCAAAGGGCTCAATACATATTTTAATATGCTTGAATTAAAAATTATTGATATATTGATTGTAAGTATTTTCAATTCTATCGAAATGTCCAATTAATTGTGTTTGCTTTATTGAGAATCAACTGAGAATATGATAAATATAAAGAGAAAGTTTAAGAAATAGGAAGAATGAGGGAAATATTTGAATCTGGGTGGGACGAGAGGGCAAGGAAGGCCAAGGGTGAGGTAGAGGCTGATTTGTGGGAGAGGGGTTGGAGACGTGGGGAGGATAGGATTTTGTGGAGGAGACGGCTGAAGGAGGGAAATGCCGACCCCATAAGAATAGTATAAGGCTTAACCAAAGAAGAAAAAGTTCAATATGATAATGATTATATAACAGCAGGTATAGAAGGAGGAGAAATGAGATGGGGGGGAGCAGAAGGAGAAGGAGGAGGAGGGGAGAAATCGGAATAGATTACCTGTGAGAGGTTGAAATTCCAAAACTACTGTGACAGTGAAAACCTTTGATAATGACAAAATATTCAATAGTTATTTTAGAAACATGTTTATGAAATGCTTTTGGCTTACCGAACCGCAGGCTTTGGGTCCTCCATGGAAAAGCTTCGTGCACATTTTTATCACCTCAGCCTCCATTTTACATACTCCAGGAAACACATCTATATGCAGCGGATTGGAGTATGATGAAACTCTACTGATTTCTGTTAATGTATTCATGATATCCTCGTTTTCTTTGTAATACACTGTGCCAGACACAAACCCGTTTTTCCAGTCATACTCTCCTATAACAACATAAAAATTTATATTTGGAAACGTTTTCATAATTAAATTTCAATCATGAATGGAGTGGGTAATTGAGGCTGACTCATAGAAATATGGGACATTTGCGATGTGGAGAGCTGATTTTAAGACACCCACAATGATAAAATAATATTTTTCCATTATAACATTCAGACTCTACTAATTTATCATATAACTTTTATTTCTTCATAATATAATATAAGAAGATGAAATACCTATAACAACACATCGATTTAACATGAGAAAACTAATGTAAGAAGACAATTTTCACAGACAATTACAATCTTGTTGTAGGTTTGTGTTCTGTATTTTATGACATTACTAGCAGGTAACACGTGCTCCGCAAGGGTCTGTTCAAACCACAAATATATTTTATTTAGACAAACTGAGAACTGAACGTCTTCAAGAACTGAAAATAGTGTCATGAACGAGAACGTTTGACAAACCCCCAAACATCAGTTTCTTCTTTAAGAAGGGAAATAATTTTTTTCAACTTTAAAAACTAAAAGCTGATCAGACAGTTTTAGCTGACAGAGTAAAGACGTTGAGGAGAGGTAGAAGTGGTGCTAGCATTCTAGTCTCCCCTCCAGCCAGCTATAGTTGAGACTTGGCCCTCCATCCGAAGAAATTACAGGGTTGCCAAATCGTGTAAAATTGCAAATTTCCAATTCAATGTCAGAATTGGATGTAGAATATCATCCCCGATATCCTAGTAATACTAAAAAAAGCTTCAGGTTGAAGGATTAAAAGGTAATTTAAAATTTTATGATAAAATTGGAAACATCGCGAAGATATGTTTTTCATTTGAATATCACTTCTCTCAGAATCATGGGGCGTCATAATGCGTAATAGTTTTATATCAAATTAACGGGGAGAATGTCTCCTTTCTATTGGTGTCTGGATCATTTCTATCTGACTCATGGTTATTTTTTAATTAATGATTATGTTCGTCAATGTCGAGACATTTCGAGCAGAAAACATGAAATTTTCGACATGCTAGAAACTTTTTTGTTTCAAAAGATAAGTACTGTAAGTGGTGAAAGCGAGAAAGTTTATTTTAATTATTCAAATTGATTAAATTCTCAAGAATTCATAACATGTCTTAATTGTTTTATATTAAAATAGAAATAATTTTATAAAACCAAAATATGTAAAAATTCATATTAATTCTCACCGAAATTTCTTCATTTCAATAAAATAAATCTGACTCCTAATAAAAATTTTCTCCTTTCAAATTCCGAAATAACATTTAGTTGATAATATTAAAAAAACAACAGCTGCTTTTGCTCTACCATCAAATACTACGCAACAACAATTTTACAGTGTTCCCGTCTGGGAACTGGTTGATCGCCCCCTTTTTTTTCAAAGGTTTTTAATGTGGTAATTGAAATGATTGATCTCTCATTTCAGATCGAGGATGCACCTAACCAATGCAAAGCTGCCTGGGATGTGATAAATACAAACAGATCCATGCCACGGAAAAAGATCGACTTTGCAAGCCCGGATGACTTTAATGGCTTCTTTGTGGGTTCGGTTCAGGATATAGTGGATTCCCTGCCTGATACTGCCATTGATCCAATTGATCTGTTGGAAGGAAGAATCCAGCCGGGACAGGAGCATCTCTCCTTCTTTCGCCCCACCACACCAGCGGCCTTGAGGAGGATCATACGCTCTTTCAAACCCTCAAAAAGTCCAGATGTGTTTGGCATGTCTGTGAGCATGCTTCGAGAGGTTGTTGATGCCATTGCAGTTCCTCTCTCTGCATCTGTCAATGAGTGCTTGAGGTCTGGAAATTTTCCTGATTTCTTGAAAACATCAAGAACTGTCCCAGTCTTCAAGAAGGTGATCGTGAGAACCTTCGTAGCTTCAGGCCAATCTCCATAACTCCTGTCTTTGGCAAGGTGATTGAGGCAGTGATAAAGCCTCAGCTGGAGGCCTTTTTCGAGGAGAATGGCCTGTTCTCCAACATGCAGTTTGGTTTCCGAGTTGGGAGATCAACAGTGGGTGCAGTCGACCATGTGGCTGAGCGGATTGATGCTGCCTTCGAGGATGGTGAGTCTCTTGCTCTTGCTCTTTGTGATCTGAGCCGAGCCTTTGACTGCGTGGACCATAGCATTCTTCTTAGAAAGCTGAGCTTTTATGGTCTTAGAGACTCTGCCCTTTCCATCTTGGGCTCTTACCTTTCTGGAAGGACTCAGCTTGTCTCCCTCAGTGGTGCTGACTCCCGGACACTTCCGGTAACTTTTGGTGTTCCTCAGGGATCGGTGCTGGGGCCTACACTGTTTCTTGTCATGATAAATGACCTCGACGACCACGGTTCCTCTCTGATGTTCGCGGATGATGCATCTCTACTGTCATCGGGTGCTGAGCTTGAGCGGGTTTTGGAGGCATCTGCGGAGCATCTTCAGTCTGCCACTAAATGGTTCCTGGCTAATCGATTCCAGCTGAATGAGGACAAGACCCAAAGGATCATCTGCAGCTTGTCACGTGAGCCGCGTGACCCTCAGAATCCAGTGAAGCTGCTGGTTTTGTCTTGGACAGCAAACTCAGCTGGAACAGTCATATACAGCAAGTAACCAGTCGACTCTCCCGCATTTGCTTTCTGCTGCTCAAGATGAGGGGCCTGGTGACTGAGAAGTACCTGATAATGATGTATCATGCGCTCTTCCATTGCCACATTACCTATGGCTTGCTTCTGTGGGGTCATTCAGCGGGGGCTGCTGATGTGCTGAGACTGCAAAAGAGGGCTATAAGAATTATAACAGGCAGCGATCATCTTGCCCACTGCAAGCCCATCTTTGCTCGCCTTGGTGTACTGACTGTCTTCAGCCATTACATCCTCCTGTGCTTGGTGTATGTCAAGAAGATACAGCATACTCTAGCTGCCCGTAGTGACATCCACCGCCACAACACCAGGCGCAGTGAGCTGTTGGATATCCCCAGGAGACGCCTCCACCGATCACAGGCCAGTTACAGGATTTCAGCCCTGAAATTCTACAACAAGCTGCCTAATAGTGTGAAGCAATTGGATGAGGCCGCCTTCAGGAGAACCGTCCGGAAGCTACTGTGTGCAAAGGCATACTACAGTGTGAACGAATTTATGAGTGATAATTTGAATTTTTATTGAGAGCATGAGCACTGGATCACTGCCATCTGAACTGTTACAGTTTTTTTTCATGTGTTTGTACGTGTTTTGATTTTTTGACGCCATCGATCCCACAATTGTGGGTAATGGATGAAGCTGAAGGTATTAAGGTATTAAGGTCTCTATGTTTGCTCAGTTAGTTGTTTCATTCGAGGGGTAAGTCGAGATGTTTGAACTGATTGCTAGTACACATGAGTCATTACTTGTTTCAGTTTCGTCCTTAAAGATTTTTGAACATGTTTGGTTAAATAATTACTTTTACAAAACAGGTCATCAATCATTTATGACAAAT
This sequence comes from Nilaparvata lugens, assembly GCF_014356525.2. Lineage (NCBI taxonomy): Eukaryota > Metazoa > Arthropoda > Insecta > Hemiptera > Delphacidae > Nilaparvata > Nilaparvata lugens. Next base: position 44,575,032 of record NC_052510.1, on the reverse strand, counting down.
GATGGATACCACTGTTCAATCATTTAATGTTACAATAGGCCTATAACCATCCTCAGTAAATTGAGAATCTTTATTTAAAATTTCAAGTTAATCATTCAGTAGTTCAGACGTAAAGATGCGTGATTCATGTATTTCCTATCCCGTATATGTATAAGCAAATTATTTTCTATATTATATTATAAAATATAGATAAACAATGTCGGGGGCATCATGGAAATAAACAGTTAGCAATGATTTCCATTATTATTTTTTAAATCTTTCATAAATGACTGAAAATTTTTTAATATTGATAAATTAATGGTAGTTGAGATCTTGAGAAAATAATAGTAATATTTTATTGTTTCATTTAACCATTTTCCAAATAGGTCAAAGCAATAAATAATTAAGACTTGAAGCAGATCTCTTCGGTGATGGAGATGCGATGTGCTTACCGAGTTTCATGTTGGCATAGAACATTGACAAAACCTCATCGGGGGATTTACTCTCGGTAGGCAGTTCAACAATAAAAGTCTGTCCTTTGAATCTTTTCAAATTGCTATCGTTGAAACTTGTTCTCATTGTCTCCAGCTCACTCTCGATTTTCCTTCTAACAGCAGGTATCTTTTTTACCATACTAAATACGAATCTTTGCAGCCTTCCATACAAACCTGGAAAATAAATATTAATCATAGAAGACTATCCACTTAAATTTGTTGATCAATAGACATACTGTAAATAGGATATATTCAAAGGAATAAAGGCTGTTTAGAAACGAATATCGAGGCTATAATGTCTTATCTGTTATGGAAGTTTTGATAATGCTTTATGGCAGTTTATTGCTCTTTGACTTGTTCATGCCTAATCAGTATGTACATGAACAGAAACACTTTATTGCAATTTTTTTAATATTTGTTACATTGAACTTACAGTTGCAAATGTTATTTCGAGTGAAAATAAAACCGTTTTCGTTAGCTAAAGTGTACATGTATTTAGGTAAAAACAGCAGTATATACGCTACAATCCACTAGAATTAGTTGAAATTGATTGAAAATCAGCTTATAGACAGGGACGGCACATTCCTGGTGGTGCACACTTATCAATGTTTGGGAAGGGTTCGGCTATGGACTTGATTTGTGCCATGGCAGGCATATTAAACTTTTATATGATTCTTGATTAAACAGTTTTTTGTTAAATATAATTTATACGTGCAGATTTAGTGTACTAAATTTTATAAAGACTTGAAACCCCGATTTTTCTTCATGCTTATAAAAACCCTGAATACATTCAATGATAACTTATATGGTGAAACTTCCAACAATAGAAAAAACATGAAAAACGCTATAGGCTATATCCAAAACTAATAGACTATGATACAAAGAAAAAATACTCACTTTCATCTTTGAAAATGAAGTCCCAGAGCCAAGTTACAGTCAAGACTGTTGTAGAGGACATCAGAACGATTTCCCATGGTTGCCTATGACTCAATTTATTGTTGATACAAAACTTAACTGTATCTAGTCCACTCTGAAAGTGATTCATCTCTATAAATCTGAAACAAAGATATATTAAAATATAAAACATAAGAAAAATGGAAATGGAATTGTGATTTGAAAGGGACGAGTTAACACATGAACACTTTTTCTAGATTGCTTGTGTCGAATTAAAATGTTAACTTTTGAACAGTTGGTCAACTTGATATGTCAAGAGGGCAAGTCGTCCACTGTTAATAAATTGATGTTGAACTCATACAATCCATGACAGTTTGACTGGCAGCCAGCACTTGAGTTTCACTCTGAATTTAGGCTGAGGGCTATAAGTTGCCTAGGAAGATTTCTGAAGATCTTCAGGGCCAGGGTGGGAAGTGATTGAGACTCGGCACTCGATAACCTTACATAAGCACTGGATCTGCTCGGTTAATGGAGTTACAATGTCCATATTTAAAAAAAAAACTTTGCTGGTTGGTGGATAAAAACTTTTATTATAATTGCTACTATTATCGTCAAACTCATTATTCATAATTAATATATGACCCGTATTACATTTGGGACACCAAGCTGGGCCACAAGTGAAACACCAAATGTTCGAGGGAATAATGAGCTATTAGTTTTCATTACCTACTTTTTGCCACCAGATTTTGGCGGCTGGTACCTTACTTTAGTCGCCAGCCCAGCTAACACTAGGACACCAGCACTGGTGTCCCACTCAATTTCTACACCATTACAACTGTTGCACTCAGGTGACTCAGTTACCGTGACTGTCCCCCTGGCGACTAAGCCTGGTGACCTGATGTAATACTGGCTTAAAAAATGAGTTTGCGTTGGAAGGATGTGACATTACATCATCCGTACGGTACCATGATCATTTTTATTGTTCTTCATTTATTGTTTAAATTCTTGTAGGTTGGACTGCCGGTATAAGTTACTTGATGTAGAAACACTTTCAAGAACAAGACTGTATTTTGAAACGCATGTCTATTGACTAGATTTAATACCGTGATAACTAATAGATATTTAGGTAGTTTTTTTAACAAATAATTTTACATTCAGAATAATGTGTGGTCCTAAGCTATAGATGATTACAATGTAAAGAAAAATCGACATGATTCTGCACTGAACAAGAGAAAACTTTTATAGATTGTTTATTCCAAGTGAATTTTTAAAAGAATCTCTAATATTAACTATGTGCATTGCGCATCTAAGTTAACAAAGGAAAGTCAATTCAAATTACTGGCACTTAAATGAAAAAAGCTTATATTTTACATTACCTCTTTGTTTACCAAAAACTAAGACAAATCTTCTATAATAACTCAGTAAAGTTCTAATATAATTTTAAAATTGTTACAAAAACAATATTCACTGGCACAATAGTTTAGAACAATGAACAATAAACATGAAGATTTCATTCCTATGACATTTTATACTGATAATAGTGAACAAATGACAATTTATTCACAAAAAATCAAAAACTAAACTCTAACCCAAACAGTAAAACAGCTGAACTAACCTAAAAAATAAAATGTAGATTGTCAGCTGATTTATAAACAAATGGGGAATCATATGTTTGCGCATCGGCGTAAACAGGTGATGAGTTGAACAAAGTTATTTTGTATTGCTCCAGTGAATTGATGTACGTATACGTGGGATAAAAGTCATATATTTTCTTTAATTTGATTAATTTTTATAGATTTAAATAATAGCATATTGCAGCAAAACGAACAACCTAAGAAGAATTTTGTTTGCATGTATCACCACTGATAAAAGAAGTGTTTTGTCTGTAGTTGCAAAGTGGCATTAGTTGAGGTTAGATTAGTATACGGTGGAAATACAAATTTTATTTCTATTTTGTGAATCAACAGTTTGTGATTAAAATGGTGTAGATTTAAATTTATAAAAAGTGAATATGTTTTTAAAATGTACGAGTAAAACAATTTAAACAAAGGATTTTAACTAGAAAGGTTGCTTTGATTGATTCAGTTTACCGAAACTTATTTGTAAAACATGCAATTCAATGTGGATTAAATTAATTTTTAAGACATTGGTTTTCAATTTTCTGCCAATTTAAAGCTCAATTTTGAAAAACTTGTTAGAGTTATGGGTAACGAGACCAGCCAACCACCAGCCGGGTTAATAATTGAAGAGAATGCAATTGAAGTAACTGACAGATGGGCCCTTCATTCAGCTTCGTATTCAACTGGTACGCCCGATCCTACAAATATTTCAGTCTTTGTAGGAGTGCCACCAGTCAAGAATAATTCCTACGTATATCATTCGTTATTGGAAAAGTTTGCAAAGGTAAGTTGACAATTTATACAGTGTCCCACAATATGCGTAACAGCTAAAGACCACAGAATCTACATAAAATTAACAGATCAACGAAAAATATTATCATGTAATAATTTAACCTTACCGGTACGGTACTTTTGATGCATAAACATATTTTAGCATAACTTAGTGCAATTCAATTCTAAGGGTAATGCCCTTTATTGGATTTGGAATCCATTATAAAGCCATTTTCAATATTTTAAGTTGATAATATGATACCCTACTATATTACTGAATGAGAAAGACTAAGAGATTGTAAAAAAATACCTACCTACTATATTACATTGTTTCATTTGCAATAAGTATGTTTAACTTATATGACCTTCTCTTATCAAGCGAATTTGTTAACAGTAATGTGTGGTTGCAAATTACATGAGAGTGGTTTGCATGTAAATTATCAAGTTATGCATATAGAGCTTTTGTAACTTTAAATTAAAATAACTAGTTACTGAAAGTAACTAGAGTTATTACAAAGTAGTTAGTAAAAAGTATTTTTTTGTCAGCATTGGAAAGTTTTTCATGAATTTATTCTTAATTTATTTCAGAATTTGAAGGTTCATAGACATCCATGCATTTTGAAGTATGTAGCAACCTGGGAAAAGAACGGAAAGGGTTTCCATTTGGCTACAGAAGATGTGAAGCCTTTAGTTCAAGTGCTACCTAATCAAACTGCCCTACAAGTATGCATAGGACTTCAGAACATTCTAAAAGCATTGAACTTTCTACATGAAATGGTAATATTATTATTACTATTGCTCTACTTACGTTGTTATTATTCTATCAGATAACCGGTTTCCAATAAATTTTGAAAGAAAATTAACGTAGTTGAAAATTTAGGTCTAGGCTGTTTTGAATTGCCTACAAAATTTATCCCGCTAAACAGATTAACATAAAATTTTCCATAATGTTGAAAATTAAAGTGTTTTCTGCTATATTTCAGTATAAAGGCCAGGCCGCCATAGCCCCATTTAAAGATGAAAAAAATAAAAAATGCTATATTTCAATTTGGATGTTAGCAAACATTAAATTTGCTGTGGCTTAAGTTTTTTAGGGTATTACGTATTACAAGAAAGAACAATAACTATCCAATATAACATTCAAATAAATATCTCTAGTCAATAAATTAGGACAAGTTATATGTATAAATTAATTAAATAGACTTGAATGTCCAATTCACACATTTCGACCAATTGTTCCGGGCATTTATTGTGCGATCCATTCACAGTAAGCATCTACAGACAAATTGAAAGATTTTAAAAGTAATGAAATACAAATTACAAACCAGCTACCAGCCATCTTAATACAAAATGAAATGTACAGACCTCAGATCAAACGACCGTTTTTCACTTGCGTTGTACAGGTAATAGTTTTTATACGCGATGGTTTTTTATTCATGTATATACTATTCAGACGAGATTCAGCGACCAAGAACTGAGCGACGATAACTATTCATTTAAAAGTAGACTTTGGTATTGGATTCAATTAAAAATATTCTTATCAATGTTTGGCGTAGTCATTTTGAACGTATTATCGCCATTTGAAAAATTGTTTTGTTTCATTCTACAGTTCTGTTTACGTGAAACAATAAATTAAATAGAATGCTGCACTGCAGATGCCTAAAATGCTCCTTTCTTGTAGCAAGACACTTCGAGACCCAGTAGTAAAAATTCAAAAGTTTTTCGCCCCATAAGTAGCCGCTCTGTGCGTCTGTCCAGTTCGAAATTTGGTAAATTTGGGTCTGAATGCATTTGGAAGAAATTCAAAACAAAATAATATGTACGTTTCAGTAGGATTTTATCAAATGTGTGAGTGTGATATAAATGACACTCAACGAAACAAAATTCTCAGACATTCTAAAATTCTAAAATCTATTTTGAATATATTCTTCCTCGCTCATTTTTTTAACGATTGTATATTATTTTTAGGAATCTTTGAAATTCTTCAAAACTTTCTCAATCCAAATTGTACAGTAATTCTTGTGCCTAAAAATTGAAAGATCTTTCAAAATATGTATGTTAGTCACGTTCGATAACGCCATTAATAACAACCTTGCTTTTACTTTTCAAGTGCTTGCCAAGTTAGCACAGCTTGTAGCATCAAATTATCTAGAACAGCCTTTGTCCTACTAAACTCTATATTTTTCAAGCAACTTTAATTCATATTGTTCACTAGGCCTATTTGCATTTTTATCCCTTTGATATTCTACAAAATAACAATGAAATGATATGAGAATAAAATATTACAGTGTACAATATTATACAATTATATATAGAATTTGAAATTAAACTAATTTTCCAAGGATTAGCTTCTGATGTATGAAACTGTACAGTTTTATTACTGTTACTTTTAGTAGAGTACTTTGATGTGATTCATCTATACAATTTCTATCAACCCAGTATTTCTCCATAATATAATAGTTTCTGTAAATGAAGATCTCGTAATTTTTAGAATGCATTCAATGTATTTATTTTCTACCACATGCAAATGATACCAGTAATATTAATAATTCATTATTAAGGAGTGAAAAAGTTATTAAAACAGTGACATCGATTGAAATTTTAGCTGAGATAAAGAATTACTTAACCTAATTGAGTTGCCTCTATCAAAGAAAAATAAATCAACTAGGTGTCCTTGTTTTGTTTCATCATATGAATAGCGTAATAAGCTAATTACTCTGAATAATTAATTCCAGGCTCAGTCATCACACAATAACGTGTGCCGTGCGGCCGTGTATGTAACCCCCGACGGTGTGTGGAAACTTGGCGGTCTCGAGTATCTTTGTAGGTTAGTAGAAAATTCATTTTTTTTGTATAGACCCGAACACTCAACTTCCGAATCAATTTATCAATCAAAGTTGAATGCTTCCAATCAATCTCAATAGATTTTTAAGCCTATGGATCTGTTTGATATGAATAAAACCACATTATCTCTTCAAAACAGTTGAGAGAATTTAGTTGAATGAAATAACCAAATGAGAACCAAAGCAACGTTTAGACATGTATATAAGGATAAAAGTTTCGTATGATTCTTATTAGATTGATATTGAGAATACCTACACCCGTTTGCACAAGAGTCTGTTAACTTTTAATCCCGATTAAATGCTACGAGAACCAATCAGTGAAGCCTTCTCAGTTTTTCTGATTGGTTCTCGTGGAATTCAATCGTGATTGAAATTTAACAGGCTTTCGAGCAACTGGGAGCTAATCTAATAAATCTATAATTATTTTAGGCACGTTTATGGATAAATTTTTGTCCGATTATATTTGTATCTCATAATCATACAATTTATAAAGTTCAGGTACTTGGTTTACTTGAATGAAGTCGAAAGCGGTCAATATTAATAATATTTGTTCAATGTCATTACCTACTTACAAAATCAGGCCACACAACTGAATAAACACATCATAGACACTGTGGCCTGATGTTATAATAATTAGGCACTATATTGTAGCCTACAATAATATTGACCGTCCAGGGACCGCTTTAGTCCAGCGCAAGAGTGTGGTCCTTATTCGCCATGAAACATTATATCAATTTAAACTTTGAGGACTATATAAATAAATAACAATTCTATTTTATAACGAGCAATCATGCACATACACATAAACTGATTGGTGTAATGCTGATAAATGCTAGTCTGATAGGTGTAATGCTAATAACTTGCTCTGAATTTCAACAAAACGCAAAACTTATCTGTATCTTATAATAACTTGAATTCAGGGCATTCTGTCAAATTTCTAGGCATCAATTTACAGAATAATACGAAATGGCAGGGTCATATTGACTGCACTATCCTCAAGGTAACAAGAGGTGTTTTTATGTTGAGAAGAGTAAAGGAGATAGTGACTCAAAATTTGTTAATAAATGTCTACTATAGTTATGTGCATTCACATCTTTTGTATGGAGCTATATTATGGGCCAATTGTAGTGATTCCCATTCACTTTTTGTGTTACAAAAAAGAGCAATAAGAACCATTTGTAATGTTCCTCCCCTTATGCACTGCAAACCGCTATATGTTAGATTGAAAATTATGTGTTTGCCGTGTATTTTTATTATTAAATGTTTATTATTTGTAAAGACTAACCTGCTCTCATTCTCTAGTCATTTTGATGTTTATCCGCACAACACAAGAAATAGGATGAACCTTAGAAACTAATATTGTCGGTATAAATCTAGTCATATTATTTTTTGTGCGTTTGCAATTAGGTTAGTTACCGTTACATATAAGAGGCTTACTAGTGAGTGAATAAAAACTTAAAATTAAGGATTTTCTAATAAGAAACTGTTTTTATACTAATGATGAATATTTCGCCTTCAATATGGAGAATTTTTAAGACGTTAATGTGATGATTTATTGTTTTTATGTGGTATGATTATATATGTAATGATTTATGTAATTTTCTCATGACGTGGCCTATACAAATTATTGTAATTTGTCTTTGTCAATAAATGGTTTTTGATTTGAACTATGAGCACTATATCAAATGCACATTCTAGGATCAATTTTTAACGTCCATTCTTAATAATACAGGTTTAGTGAATTGAGCAGTGGCTACTTGTGTGGGAATAGAGTGGGGAGATACGAAGCGGCACTGTCGCCAGGGGAGGAGGAGAGGGTACCGCAGCCCCCTTCAGCCGTCGACCGTTTTGCGTTCGGAGTTCTCGCCGAAGAGGTCCTGTCAACCTACAGCTCTGGTAGGCACATCACATCAATATATCTTTTTATCATTTTATAATATTATTGGTTTTGGTTTGAATACGTATTTATGAATAAATTGCTTAACAATTAATTTTTAAAACGTTTATCAAGTTTTTCTTCAGATCTATTCAATTTGTATTGGATACAGTTTGAGGTCCTTTCAAGAACATGAAAGTTACGAACATTCACAAGTTGGAATCCAATAGATTTTACACTTTAGACGACTTCTCTCAGAATCATATCTCTGCATAATGTTTGTTTGACAAAGTCTGGCTCCTGGTCTTCACCTCAAATTTTCAAATCTTCTAGAGAAAATTGCTTGCCTTTTCTGTGTTCACTCATATACGGCTACAAAACCGTATTCCAGCTGTATACCATACTATATCACTTCAAGCTAAGCATGGTATTTCTCAGTTTGCTTGCATACTAGTCTGTTATAAATAAAATTATGGTAAGTCTTTAATAGATAATACCTCTAAATAGATAAAACTAAATAGAATCAGTGTTAAATTGGTGTAGAAATGTGCAAGAGCAAGAAATCAACGCTCAACTCAATATTTTTAATGTTCATGAATATAATTGAATATTCAATTTGACTGGGAGTGATCCCCACACATGAGCATCAGGCTTGTGCGTGGTTAGTGGAAGGATGATGAGAGAGGAGTGGACCAGCTTAAGAAGGGTTCCAAACCACAGCTGTATCATTCATGCTTTCATAATATCACTCTGAATATAATTACTAATAAATCAAATGATTATATCTGCATAAAATATTTTTGTTATAGTTTAATGAATGTAGAGTAACAATTTTTCAGATGATGTACCTGGAATGGCAGAGTTCAGAGAATTGTGCAAGACGCAATTGCAGAATGTTTCTCCAGCCGTGCGTCCATCTTTGGAACAAGTTCTTAGACTGCCTTTTTTCACTCACGAGTTCATATACATCCCCGGCGCCTTTACCATTTGTGACGTATCTGGAAGTAAGCTTTTACAATATTGCATTACTTTAAAAGAAAACAATTAATATGTATCACCATTTATATTTTTTGTAAATATTGGGGGCTCCACCACTTCCCAGATGGGAAGAAGAGTTACAAAGGAGATACATAGCTGAAGATGGTAGAGCTGATATTTTAAAGAAATAAAAAGAAAAAATCATTCTAAGAAATACAAAATTCATTGGTTTACAATATTTAAAAAGAAATAAATTTGAAATGTATAGTTTAAAAATTATATAATTTAGGCTATGAAGAAGAGGAAAACAGATTATTATCGAACAAGTCTTTATTTATCTTATATAAAAAGGAGTTTCTATTTATTTCAATTCGATTATTTCTGATAATTATTTATCTAAGACTATGAGGATTTTCCTCTTAGTTGAAATACTCTACATTTCATTTATTATTTTTAAATTCCTATTAGAAAGAAAAACAACATGACATTATAACTAATAAAAAGATGAATAATTGAGTACGATACCAATCCCCTTTATGATGACCATCTTGTCAGCTTGGCTGGAAGGTGAGGTCTAGAGGAAGGTCCATGTCCTGGCCAGTCAGAGTCTTTGGATGTTCGCGAGGAGCGGCACGTTATCTTCTAGCTTGGGGGTTCAACCTCATGTATTGGGGACAAAGGTCAAGAGGATATAGAGTATTGAGCATAATCAAGTGTAAAGGTGATCAATAATAATTTCAAGGAATTACACCCCAAAGATTGAGCATAAATTTTCTACAAATATAAATTTTTTGTCCTGTTCATATTTTTCTTGTTTGATTCTTACTTCGGGAGTTGGTCTACAATTATGTTTTATTTGACACCTATCCTTGATATTAATATTGTTTGTATTTAACAAAAAATACTGAACCTTATTCATATTTCTTCATCAAAATGCTATTACGGTAACACAACAAATTATATTCACACTCTCACTAAAAGAAAATGGACACACAAGAAATACTCATGAATACACATGAAACACATTAGAAATTACTATATTCTTCTACACGCAAAACAAATTTATATAACGAAAAATGCAGTGAAATCTATCACAGTGTATACCCGAAACCATACCGTATAACCTCAAAACTGTCACGCTTAGCCTACTTCTTGTTTTCTTGTTTACCGCTTTTTTACTGTTTACTGGCAACAAATTTAAATTTATGGGTTATGAGCAAGTTCAAGATGGCACTGTATCCATATACAAATCGAATACTCACGATTCATTCCGAGGTTTACCGAATGCTTCACTTGCCTCGGCTAGGTTCGGCTACTCTCGGATGAACTCGTGCAAACTTGGTTCAGACAGGATTGTGAACCAAATCCGTGCTAGCAAACCGATTCCCCTCCTCCGTTACGCTACCTCACCCAGCCCTGTTTTTTGGTTCACATCGGGGAATGAACACTGCTTTCCACCACCACCCGTCTCATCATGCCATTCGGTGCTGTTCCGTCATGCCATTTGGTGCTGTTTCAAGCAAGCCACTCCGGGCTTTCAGGCACCGGCCGCAAAACATCGACGTTAAGTTTATGTAGATGAAAATAATGTTGTGAAGTAATTTCATGAGTATAAAATAAAAATATATAATTATTTGAGTTGCAAATTCATCATTGTATAGGAAGTTGATTCAATTATGGGGGTTCAATGAACCATTGAACACATAGGACGAGCCGCCACTGAGTATATGACATATACTGAAAACTAAAAATTCAGCTCTTTAATGTGTTTTTTTTCAGAGATTTATCTGGTAAATTGAGTTTATTTCCTGAAGACGTGGTTGCTAGTCAACTCGGCTCACTGTTGCTTTCGAGGATAGTTCTACTGGACACAACGGCCCAGCAACACTTGCTTCCCTTGTTGTTTTCTCCACGATCAGGTCAGCTCACTTTTATAAATTTTGATAGTCTACTTTTTTATTTTCAACTCTTGATTGGCCGTAGTCGAATGGATTTATAATTTAGAGGCCTGGGTTCGGATTCCGGCCCGGGCAAGATATTTTTTCGGGCCACTCTTGTGTTTCGGGTGGACACGTCAAGTCGTCGGTCTCGGCTGGCTCAAAAACAGTCGTTAGGTCATGTTAGAGGCCCTGAAATTGATCAGGTGCGACCTGAAAACTCTGATACCATACCTGAGCCAGCCAGTTCACTAGATATCATTATTATTATTAACTTTCGATTACGAAACTTTCACTTTATATTTTACGGTTTATCAAATAGATTTACCTGGGTAAGGGAAACGTGAACGTGTGTGCAAGTCCCTTCCTTCTAATATTAGTATAATAACTAAAACGATTATTCGAAAGTAATGAGTTTAAATATACTAATTATCATTTTGATCTGATTTTGTTGTTTGTAACCTCTATCAAATATATAAATAGAAACAATCACGTCATTCAGGCCTAGTATAAGTAGAAGTCAGTGCTTGACTTAAGCTATATTCTCAAGTTTTAAAATCCTTCAATCATACAGAATACCGTAGTGAGAGTGAGTTTGTGTGTGACAGAGTTTGTGTTATATTCTGTTGAGTATATATCATTTCTGTACCGATAAAATAGGGAGGAATATATGTACAGTTTAACTTCTTACCGTAACTTGAATGACTGTCCTTATTGGCACTTATCTTTCTTGGAAATGTGAGAGTATTTTATAGAGTAGATATTGTATTAGGGTAGGCCATGATACGTAATGTCTTTATTCGTATTTAACAACTCATTTTTCGTTTTAGATGAAGATACCTGCAAAGAAAGGATATTCTCTGAGAGTACGTTCAAAGCATTCCTTGTTCCGAAACTGCTGCCTATGTTCTGTGTTCGAGACGCACATGTTCGCATCATATTGCTCTCTCACTTCTCCACGTTCTGCGCTATGTTCTCTCCGTCTCAGTTGCAGTCGCACATCCTTCCAGAGGTAATTCTCAATAATTACATAGTCAATAAACAAATATGCCCAGTTGAATAGAATAAACATATTTTCCTCATGTAAAATGTTAAATTTGTTCTTTCTTGTTTTATAAAATATTGGTTTCTGCTGAGAACCCAGTAGGTATTTCACTCATAGGTTTTTTATTGTTACATACATTCTTGACAATTATGGTTGATTGAATGTACGAGAAAAAATAAATCTTGAAAAATAACTTCTCTCCATTCATTTCAATTTGATTCTCTTTGAAAACGAGTATCACAATTGAAAAACTAAAAAAACTCATAATAATTTTATATATAAATCTTTTGAATATTTTATAAATTATTTGTAGTTTATCCATTTTATTTTCATAATTCTGTTTCATCAAAAATTTATTGACATTCAACAAAATATTATCAATACTTGTGTTAGCAATCAACGAATGTTACTGAAGACAATGAAACTATTCTTGATGCGTTTTGTTGAATATTCTACTGTATTTTCATAAATATTCCAAATCAACAATTTATTGATAAACTATTTGAAATTCGTTCATATTTTTCTTCAATAGTCATTTTAATAAAGTAAATTAGTGCCAAATTATAAATTATTGAAATTATTATACTCTGGTACCTGGTTTAATTCAGTTAAAACATACTTTGAATAGTTGATTTTCATCAACAATTATTATTATTATACATTTTTAGCTACACTTTGGCTTTTTACTACTAGATATACGTTATCGATTTCTAAAGGTATCATATTTTATTACTCGTAAAACTCTTATTTTTCAACTTCAATAGGCAAAATAAATTTTTTTAGTTTTTATCACTTCAGTGGAAATTATATTTTCTAGAGCTGTGTGTTTTCTAAAAATGTTTCAGCTGCTTGTTGGCATAAAAGACACCAATGATGTTCTGGTCAGCCACACGCTGAGGGCGTTAGCAGACATGGTACCGATTCTTGGATCAACGGTTGTCATTGGCCGAAAGTCTAGGAAAAAAATATTCTCGGATGGAAGACCAAATGTAAGTTCTCACTCATCATTTACTTAGTAAAATTATTATTTTTTGCTAAAAAACAGTAAATTGTTTCGAATTGGGTACTTATGTAATTTCACTAATGTGTTTAATCTACTTCAATGCATTCTATTATATTTTATGAAGTATACAATTATTTTTGGTTTATTTATAATAAAGTGCAAATCATATAATCTTGAGAGAGCTATCGATATTGATCGTGAGGGAACAACAGGTTCAGTCCACAACGGTTCCTCTCAGATATGATTCATACATATTGAATCGATTCATACATATTGAATCGATTCATACAAATATGATATATATTTCGAAAATAAGTTGTTGCAGACGATTGAGACGTTTGCGTGTGTATCGAAATGTATGATGGCGAGGATTTAAAAAAAATGTATTAGATTTGTTTGAAAATTCTCTCTTGATTTTATAATATAAAATGTTCTTGAAATTGTATTATAAAACATTTCACATTATTTGTCTCCCAATCATTCAGTCCAGTGTATTAAATATATCGTACAGATTTCATGATGAGGATTTTATAAAAACTTTTCCTTGAATCATGTTCCTGGCATTAATATTTTTCAAGAAAATTACACTGAGTTTTTAATCGCAAATTGTTTTATTTTATAGGCTGCACGCACAGCAAAAACTCCGAGTCGACGGAGTCAAAAGTCGATCAAGAGTGTTGAGCCTGAATGTGGTAAGTGTAAAAAATGTCATGATGAAAGGAAATTCGGACTTTGTCCAACAGTATCAGGAATTAATCATCCGTTTGTTGGATATTGAAGACAGCAAATGCATGTGTAATATTTTTGTTCAATGGCAGTAAAATAGGAGTATAAAACTGTTCTGCAACTGATGTAAATTGATAATTACAATCATGATGTGTAACTAACTATCCTATCGATACAGTATCACTAGCATGGAAGAAACTCTATTCATTCAACTGAAGATTCAATTCAGTTCAAAAAAGTCAGGTAGTGATTTGTCTCTATGTAGACCTTAAGCTTAACAATATTACAAACCCTGCTATTGTTGATTATAAAAGAAATACAACAAATTATACACTTTTATATTTCATTGTTAATAATCAGTGTTCTTGTGTATTAAGTTTATTATTAAGATTATTCATAACAGTATTTGTTACTATTTCTTGAGTAATAAAAAACAGTATGTGTGTGTATTAAGTTGAATAATTATTGAATAATAGCATTTTTTCATTACTTGAGTAATATATCGAATTTTGTATAGATTCTATGAATAAGGATATCATAGAAAAGTAATCCCTGAATTCTTTTTTTACCACAGACAAACTGTCGATCCCAACTGAGACTGTTCTGCCGGAAAGACTTTCGCCCGATGGAGGGGAGGAGGAACCCTCCTCTCTAACGGTGAGTGAGGAGGAGACTGAAAACTGGGTCGAATGGGAAGAAAATACTGTGAGTATAAACAGTTCCAATAATTTATTTATCTCGTTGAAACTGTAAAAAGCTGCTTAATTTTCCTGTTATTCAGTTGATGTTGTGAGTTCAACTTTTCATAATCCTCAAATTCATAGATGAGTGTGAGCATTCCAGAGATTCATAGTAGAGTGATAGAGTCATTTTGAATCTCACAATGAATCAATAAAATGATAATTAAAAAAGTGAATAAGAGTATTTTCATTATTTTAAAAAATTCTGTGTTCCTCTTTCTTCTGTGAAACATCAATCAAGATCCAAGTGAAATCAACCCTCATCAAATTTTTCATAACTTGCCCAATTTCCAAATATGTAGAATTTCAGCCGTTGCTGGGGTCATTGAATTTCAGCAATGATTTCTCTTGCTACAACGAAATTATCGTAGAAATTAATTTTAAAACGTTTATAGTACTCACAGTCACAGTATCTAACGACAAAAATTCAGAATGATATTCATCTATTTCAAGAAAAAAAAATGTTTAAGAACTAAAATTATTTCAGAATAAAATTATCATCTATTTTCAAAAAATTAACGAGTGACTGAGTGTGTTCGCGATTTATCCATTTCAGGCTCCTGAAAGGATAATGGACGATCTCCTAGAAACGGATAAGGTTATCAGTCATGTGAAAGCGCAGGACACATCACATTCCACGAATCTGCCCGACATCACATCGCTTGACATAAAATCGAGCAGCGCGCCGCCCAAAAGCCAAGAAGTGGACTACTTTCAAGACATGGAGCCAGTCATCTCGACCAATCACATTGTTGAAATAATAGCTGACACCAAAAAGAGTCAGCCTGCTAGTAAGTTTGAAGTGGAACTGACTGAAACCGATGATGTCAAGGGTTGGGGAGATGATGAGAATTGGGACGATTTGTAAAACAAATAATTGAACAAGTATATCTATAATTTCAGTAAGTTATCAAAAATGCTTATTGAATAAGTGATTTTATAATATTTGTAATCGTGGTTCTTCCTATATGTATATCGTATGAAACGTTTTTTACATAAAAATAAACTTTGTGATTCTAGTGTTAAGTAAAGAATGTTATTGCATAGAACGTATCATGTATAGTATTCAATATTGATTATAAGAAAATATAAATAAATTCGTGTATAAATGCATGATTCATTTAGTTCCTAATTTTTTATAAGGCGCAGAATCTAATTAATTTTTTTAATGAATAATCTCCGTAATATTCGATAAATAATTCAATGTAAACTGGAGCGCTTCCACTATCACTGAAGATAGTCAGCCAATGTGCAGTTTTAGAGCCAAGCAACATGAGGCGTTTTTCATACGAGTCGGCAGGGCAGGAAGCTCCCCGATTGGCAGATCATCAGCTGATTCCCGAACGTCAACCCAATCAGCCAATCGGAGAGCTTCCTTCCCTGGTAAGGTACTTTTGAAAAAATCACTAAATTAATGGGTCTGATAAAAGTACGTTCTACAGAGTCTACGAAAAGTCACACACCATAGGGTACTTTCACACTTTTCTTGCACAATATATTTCAGAAAACTTGTTCAATATGTCTTTTGTTCAAGTTGAAGCATATTAAAACCGATATGTTGGCCTCTAATCGAGGTGTTATTGGGTGACACAGTTATTAAGATGCTTTATGATCCAATGATCTTGTCTCTAATGTTCATGTCTTTGAGACTTGTGTTTTATATGTGTTGTGTATCTGCCATACACTAAATAAAAATAATTGTGAACACTTTGGATTTGATGTAACCATTGGGTTAAAGACTGGTGATTGTGGGACCATTCTACTCGTCATACTGGATTTGAATGTGTTTCTACTCGAAATGAAGCCATATTGAACAATTTTGTTAAATTATATTATTGTTAATGATATAAAATAATTGTATTTTATAGTGTGTGACTATTCCGACATTATCTATTGAGAATCACTCTATTGGAGTGATTTATTGAAATCATTACAGGATATTATGTATCATTGGCAAGCATGAAGATGTGTCTTTGACCCAGAAGAGTACTACTAACCAATAAAAGTGAAAGAACAGTTATAGGAACTAATATTGCATTGGTTTCAAATTTGACTAGCCTTTGATCAGATCTATACAGTATGAGAGTCGAACTCTCATAATATATTTTAATGTTATTATAGAACTTATTAACAGATGCTCTCTATTCGCTGTGATCAGGAAGAACTAAAAGAATGTACGTATTAATAATACATGGATATATATATTTAAGCAACAGTAACAAAAAGAGTTGAACAACAGAAGATAGTTCAATAAGAGGACTGAATTAGAAATTTCAGTGTATCAAAAGGAGAAAGAAGCCTCGTTGATCCAACAAATACATTTTTGCCAGCAGCTGTCATTGATTCGGTCAACAGTCGTGTTTCATGGCCAGTCAAACCTCCAACTACGAAAAATATTATGTTCCTGTTGTCCATCGGATGTTTGGCGGGTCTCTTCAGTAAACTGAAAAAATATCGGAAATCAAGCTTAGCATTCAAATTCAAATACAAATTATGAGAAAAAAATCATACAGCTTAACAATATTAGAGCAATAAGTTATATTATAAAGTGCATAAAAGTCTAATTTATTAAACAATAACTTCAGACAAGAATTCGAACATGCTAAATCAGGACTAATTTGGATAGAAAAATACTGCTCGCTGAGAGTACAAAACTCTACGTCTGCGAGCAGGAATGAATATCTGATAACTCATGAATTCCTAGAGTAGTACAAAAATGGAAAAATAAGAAAGAAAGAAAAATTAGCAACCAATCACTCACACATTCACACTAACAATGCTCACTTTCCAAATCCGGCTCATTTTCCCAATGAATAACCACCATTATCAGAGCATTTTAACTATGCAACCACATTGAATAAGGTCTCTAGATAGTCCGGCATAAGACCTCTAAGCCATCTAAGAACTTTTGTTTTAAAAACAAGTCGATTTTGTGTTCTCTTAATTTCAAGAGGAATATTGTTGAAAAACTTAGGGCCGAGAAATACAAACGACTTCTGGAAACAAGTGGTATACGATTCAGGAAGTCTTAGTAAATCAGATGTCACTCTCCTAGTTTGATAACTAGGAACATCCCTGAACAACGCATGACCACAGTTTCCAGACATAACAAAACATATACAATACCTTGAAAACAAAGATATATCTGAGAGGCAAGCATCTGAGACTCTGAAAGATAGGAAAAGAATGTTCATATCTACCCTCTTTCTTGATGGCACGAACTATGGATTTTTGTATAGACTTCAAGTGACTAATGTAAGTGGAGCCCCAACAATTTATACCGTAGCTGATTTTTGAATCCACAAGTGCAAAATATAGCTGCCTTAGGACACTCATAGGGAGAAATTTATCCAAAAAGTAGAACTTCCTCAGTACTAACAGCAGTATCAACTTTTTATATTAGTAATATGATGGGACCAAGTGAGCTTTTCGTTAACAATCACACCCAAATATTTCAATGAGTCAGTTTGACCAACCACCTCACAGTCACAGTCATCACGCGCACAGCTACCATGAAACTTCAGTGCAGAAGACAATGTCCATGATGTTGATAATGTAAACAGCATGTATTTTGTCTTTGAAAGATTGAGCTGAAAGTTGTAAAATCTTCAATTTACATGAATTTCACGTAATATTTCATCATTATTTAAATTATTGATTGGAACAGCATAATGCTGTAACAGACTGTACCTCAAGATTCTCCAGTTATGTACGAGTATGTAATAATTCGACTGAATATTATCGTATATTGATTTTAAAAGTATGTTCAGAAAAGTCATTGCTTTTGTTTGTATGACGAACCATTTGAAGTTTAATTGACCCAGAAATCTTTATAGTGTAACGGGAGGAGATATTTTTAACTGTGACTACATCTTCTCGCGGTGATGACTCGATTAGAACTGCCGCTTTTCCACTTAAATTTTCCGATTGGCAAGAAAGCACGTGGAGCGCCCGGCCTAATTTCAAGTTAAAACGTCGTGGAGTTGCACGGTTCAAACATTTCCAAATACGTTTGCATTAATTTCATTACGAGATCCAAGCCAGTACTATGGAAATGCTAGAAGACTGCAATAATTTGGATAAATAAGAAGCAAGTTAGCAAATCTTTTATGGCGACGCAAAATTTAGGTGCTTACTTTGTACATGAATGAATTCTTCAACTATCAAAAACAAGGTTCACTAGAGTTCATATTGGAAAAATTGAGTTCAATTTTCATCAGTTCAACAACCTGAAAGAAAGGCACAAAAAAACTACAATTCAAACATATCAATATTCCCCATATTACAATAGGTTATGAATCTTTGTGTATATTGCTTCTGAATTCAACTTCATTTAGCTAGTATATTAATAAATGAATCTAAAGTAATTGAATAATTGTAGTTTAGTATAGAGAACAATTCGAGTACCTGAATCCTGATCGTAGATTTGAACTTGTAGTGACTAGATCAGGAATGAAAGTCGATCTTGAATCAAGCAGGTCAAGTATGAGTTGTTCTATTAAACCGAAATGTGTCAAAGGCTGTAATGGACCTTCATTCCTCAGAAGACTCCTGTAAACACAAACACATAATATATTAAAAAAATTAGGGTTCTAATTTGATGTTATATTATTTTATGTAATACACCTTATTTTAAATAAACACGTGTAAAATTTGAGCTTTAATAGATCTTGGATTTTTCTAATTTGCAATGCCAACGGATTTAATAACTATCTTGAACAATCATTTTCTTAGTTTGAAAATTATGTTTTACCATTTGATTTTACTAGACATATTTATATCTACAAACCTATGCCAGCTCAGAGCAGACCTATACAAGTTTTCCCAAAACAAAACTTATTGAAAATTTTGAATTTTAAGCCATTCTTATTTCTAATAATGGCCTTCTTTACTGGTGAAAACATTATACATTTACTACAGATGAATTTAACTCTTGAAGTATTTTGAAATAAATAGGTTTTGTAGAACATCAGTATAAAGTAAACTTACTTGTATCTTTTCAAATCATTCCTAGACGATGAAAGTCTACGAAGCATGGAAAATATATCTCTAGTAAACATTTCAATAGACTCTATATTTGAATCCGGCTCAACTGAAAAATTAAATTTAATCTCAACGTTAGAACAAACAAGTAGAAGGATCAGTAGAGAAAATTTCTAAGTAGACATACAATAGTTGAACAAGTAATACAAACTCATAAATCAAATAGTCTTCATGAGAAAGGATGTATTATGATGTATATGGTGACAATACGTGGCAAAAAATGAGCCAGTAAATTTATAAACATCATGTAAAAACTACACGATTATATTGACGGTTGAAGTTACAATCTTCTCATATATCAGGATTTGCTGAGTGATAGTAAAAGAATTCTCTTTTCAAAATTGTGAGGATAATTTTTGCTATGTTTTAACCGAAATATCCTCAACTCTTAAATGTGTCCAAAATCTTAATTAGGGTCCCAGATAGTTGCACCAGAGTGGGATACGTTCCAGGGATCAAGTAAACAGTCTAGGTGTTACGGAAATTGACTCAGCTCAATAATAAAATCTGGTGTGGCGCAATCTCACAACTTTCCTTGCCGTTATTAAAATTGATGATCACCTGACGTTAGTGAGCACGCGCATCTCAAGTCTACTATTAAATTATTTGAGCCAGCTGGTGACAGGACAATAACGCTGGAGACACACGAGGTCTGCTATCTCTTCATAGTGAATGATTTAATAGAATCAACAGTTGCCAACAGTTTGCAATTGAATAATCACATTTTTTCGAATTTCAAGCTTATTTTCAATTTTAGGTGAAAATGTTACTGGACATTAATTGTAGAGATTTTCATGCTCAATCTTTACCACTTAAATTTTTTTGTTCAAATAGTATCTGAAGCCTGATAATTGGGAATCTAAAATCAAACTTTGCATAGATGAGGCGGAGATCCTGAAATTTTTACAGATATGGGACTTGTGGCAGTTGATGTAGCTTATCAAGGACTATTCTAAGTATGAGTTTGATCAATATCGTTGGAGCTATTTTCGAGAAAATCGCGAAAAACCCTGTTTTTGACAACATTTTCGCCATTTTAGCCGCCATCTTGAATTGCATTTGGTCGAAATTGTTCGTGTCGGATCCTTATAGCGTTAGGACCTTAAGTTCCAAATTTCAAGTAATTCCGTTAATTGGGAGATGAGATATCGTGTAAACAGACGCACATACACTCATACACACACACACACACACACACACACACACACACACATACAGACCAATACCCAAAAACCACTTTATTGAACTCAGGGGACCTTGAAACGTATAGAAATTTAGAAATTGGGGTACCTTAATTTTTTTCGGAAAGCAATACTTTCCTTACCTATGGTAATAGGGCAAGGAAATTAAAAATCTGTAAAACAGTAGTTCCTAGTTGGTTTGATCACCACTGTCAATTCCATTAAACCGAATTGAACACACACAGTGTGTGTGTCATCAGTATATTGTGTATGTCAGAGCTATGGAGAAAATACTTGGATCATATATCTCTGGCAAATAAAACTACAATTAAACTACTAAAATATGACAAAAATGCGGTCAGTCCTACCTCTCCTTATAGGATGTCGCTCCCTACTATTTTAATCACTCAATAACGTCAATAGGTAAAAGATTCCCAGCTAAATTAAATAGTTCAAGCAAGAACAAAAATCAGGCTAACTGGTCTTTCAACCCTCTCGATTTATATACCGCTTGAGGTCTTTTACATGTACCTTCTCAATTTGTATCCTATTGTTCTGACTCAGTGTTTACAAGTAAAAGCCAACCTTTGCAGCCTTTCAGAAGGACCATCATATTTTGCCGCTAATTTGGATGTGAAAGATTCAAGTGCTGAATGGCTGAAGTCCTGTCATCACACTTTTTCTCCTATCTTGAAGGTGTCTTCACGCCGCCGTAGATTAAAATAACGTACCTGACTCTCTTCAAACTCTTCTTACATTTCACATATACCTTTTTAATCCTTGCCAACCGCTCCTTGATGTGTCCTTCCAAATCCTGTATGTTCCAGTTTCCTGAGAACCCGGATGAATTGCTCCTGGTGGTTTCAATTCATTACCAAAATTCAGAAAAGCAGGGGGATGTAATGTTTCTATTTATAGTTGAAAATTAATTAAGTGGTGGCATCCCACCACTTGAAAAGATATGATCGGCCTGCAATGCTAAACTTTATTCAATTACAAACTATTTGTACCTCTTAATGTTACTGCTTGACGTGGAATGAAATACGTTTAGAAAATATTGTAAGGGTCAAAATGAGACCCTTAGAAAATTATATTACTGTACTTTCAAAGAAATCAAAAGGCAATATCAAAGAGAAGCTTTGGGGATTGAAGACTTACCAATAACATTTAAAACGGAATCAGACAAATCATTTCGGTCAGAGTAAATGGCGTGAGCTAGCTCAGTTTGAACTAACATCTCAGTGTCGGCATAAATTTCGTAGTCAGTTCCAATCAGCGAATACAGATGGACAAGAATTGTTAATAGTAGGTCGATTGATAGATTTCTTTCATGTCTGCTCTTGATCAATGTGACGAACTGTTGACAGAATAAACTGATCATTTACGATATTCAACTGTATGTATAATTATAAATAACATGGGTTTAAATAGGATGATGAGGATAAGGTTGCCCCAGCAGTCTAAGCCGTAACTAGTAGCACAGATTAGACTAGATGAATGGTTTCTGATTTTCGTTTCAAAAGTGGTTGCTTAGGACCAACTCCACTAACAGGCATTTACACTGAAAATTCACCACTCAATGGTCTGCATTCAACTGAACATTTAGATTTACGTCCAAGGCATATGTGTTTTCAAAACTATTAGATGAGTATAGTCATGAGGCGCATTGAAAAATACATTGATGGTGGTTGTCTTTGAGCGACAGGCCAATAGTGTATGTTCACAGATGATGTTTATTGAATTGCTAAACAAATCGAATAATTTTATGACAAATGGGAGCAAATTTGAATCCATAGAGAATAACATAATTTCATTTACAAATAAAATCATGAATCTTTAATTTTCCACTAGTCTCTAATCAAATTATAATATAATACCTACTATTTGAATGTTCTCATAAAATTAAATTAAGTATTAATTAAATTCTTATTAAATATTAAGTTTTCTTAAAAACAATATTTTTCAGTATTTTTATCTCAAATGAATGGAATAATAAAGTGTTTCATAACTTATAGCTTGTTTTTGTTTAATAATCTATTAATATTTCTCTACTCAAATTAAAGAATATTAATTTTTTATATAGACGTATATTAGGATAGAAACAAGTAGTTAACAATAATATACAGTCTAATTGATTTCGATTAGATTGATTTGGGGTGATTATACCAAGTCTCAATTTGTTGGTACAAATTGTACCAAGAATAATTTAATTCGATAAGAGTTTCACAAACTTACCCAAATCCCTAATAAACATTCCAACTAAATACAATCACACAAAATCATACATTACATACATCTGTTACATGTATCTTTTAAACTTAATGCTAGATTTCTTTTTCCGCAACTATAAGTTTCATGTCTACAAGGTTTCCAATTATATTTTTTTTATCAAACTCAATAGTTAGGCTACATACTTTATTTTCTTTTTCATGTATTGTTTTTTTAAATTGTTCTGCTCAGTGTGTGCATTATGAGGGCAGTAATGAATGAGATATAGATCATGGTACCCTCAAATATGTATATTTTCAAATAAATAAATGAGTATATATTGTTACCTGTTGTAAGGCACCAGTCGTATTATTATCAGCCGCAATCGATTGGAGAAGTAGCCGTTCAATGCTGACAACCATTTCAAGTTTTGTGTTATTAGCTGACGTCAGAGATTCAACAACAGCCAGAGATTGCTGAAACGTTACAAAATCACAAAATAAATTATGTTTTTAAACACGGACTCGATACTTACATTCATAAAGACGATGAGGGTTAGGTTTGGGCTTGAGTTGAGTCTTGCAACTCAACAATCTTGAATGAAATTATAGAAATATATTACACAGTAACAGTGTTTATAGTTTACAAGTTTATAGTTTACTCATGATGTAGGCCTATACACGGACATTATATGGTTTTCTTTCACATGAAACTGAGGATTACGATATTTGTTTAATATGCATATGACAATTTTCTCAATTTATTTTCAAGATTCAATTACTCGAATTGTATCCATTGAAAATATGTTGCATGTATTTCTTGGAGCTAAATCATCAATATAGTCTTAAGAAACAACCCTGGAGGGAGAAGGCTGAATAGACGTCCGCGGAAGCGTTGTCTGGAGGATGTGGAGGTCCGAAAGAGATAAATGGAGAGGCGTTTTGAAGAAGGTCAAGGTTCTGAATGGGCTATAGCGCCAAGGGGTAGTAGTAATAGTAGTATGAATACAATAACTATGCATAGATACGATAAGTTAAATTATTGACAAGTTGAAAGACAAATGAAACAGCTATCATAAAAAATAATGGACTTCGGATGCCTAAGTAAAGTATAGAGGAACCAGAGCCATTTTTGTGATATTTTTTATATAATCGATATTATCCATCAAATAAACAAAAAATATGAGATTGGGTGACAAGGTTGTTTCTTGAAGCATTCATGATTTCTAAACATTATCAACAATACTAATCGGAATTCTAAGAAATATTTAATCAATGAAGCATTTTAATAATTACAGTAAACAACTATTTCACAATTTCATCAATAAAGCTAAACTACACCCAGATTTTAAAATTAAAACTTCCGTTGATTACAAATCGAGATTAAAACATTAAAATTCACCTGCAAGATGCCACACTTGTTGATGATGAGATCCCACTGCCCAGAGAACGTGGATGATATCTGTTTTTTGAAAGACTGAGGTGTATTCCGGGTTGGTATTGTATCAAACACTTCTTTCTGTAAATTGAACAGAACATCCTTCTGTTTGCCACTAAGAAGCCAATCGAAAACAGGCACAGTTGAATCGGGATGTGCCAGGCAGCCAGGCGAAATCGATTGCTTTCTTAAAAAAAACAAGTGAGTATAACATTTAATAAAAATAAGGAAGGAGATAATGGATGATAATTATACGACTATAGAATTAAATTATTGTCATATCATACCAGGAAAGATGACAATTGAGATCATGAACTGAATAATTGGCAATTTATATAGATTAGTCTGTGTGTTACAAAGTAAGATCTTTGATAATTCAGTATGATTACGTAACGTCCGTTTGGTTTAATCATAAATAATCTGGAGGAAAGTGTGAGTTTTTCAAAAAACTCAGGTTTCCACCTCTTATATTGTCCATCAGAGTAAATCCTACCTCTATGTCGTGTCGGCGAGATATCGGTGTGAAAACGGCTAATGGCTGTTGGGGTTGGTTTAACAAAAAATGCTAACATCGAAAGCTAATCTCCTTCAAGACATACTAGCAACAGATCTGTCCTACAGTAACTTTATTACCCACAGTATGACCAGAATGGGTTTTTGACATGAATGGGGTTTTATTCCCCATTTTACTACTTCGATAAAGGAATGTACATCAAAAACAAAAACTCATTGCTATCAAAGATTGATAAATTAGACAAATATTATACAAGATAGACAAATTGTAAACATCAAAATGAAATTTATCCGGACAATACAGGACGTTAATATTGGTAATCTATTTTAGTACAGTAATTATTATTCAGAGGAGTTGAAAAGTTTAAAACTGATAAAATTATTCCAAGTATGAAGCCAAGCAAATCCTGTTTATACGAGTCACCTATGTAGTACAAACTGTAAAACAATCCAAGTATGCAAATCCTGTTCATACGATTCACCTATAAAACACACAGTAAATGTTAGAAAATAATAGTGAGTTAATATTATTGAACTATTATTTTATATTATACGTTCAAATTTAAATACACTGTTTTTCCTATGTTGGCAATGACAATAGCTGTTTGGTGTATGTTAAATAAACGATGGAGAAAATAATAGTTAGTTAATATTATTAAACTATTATTTTATATTATACGTTCAAAGTTTAATATACCCATCCAATGACTCTGGCGGTCTTCTTACGATCTCCCAGCAGGTATCTTGCATCTGCAGGGCTTTCAGTTCCTCTTCATCAGCTGTTTTCCACTTTTCAGCATCTGGTCCATTTATGGCTTCTTGGAAATTTGATGGAATTTTCTTCTTGTAACTGGAATGGACCACACTGCAGCATGGGCATTGTTTCTTGGGTATACACTCGCGATTCTCAATGTAGGTTCTTCTTCAGCCAATTGTGGTTGTAAGGCATCGTTTTAATCTTCTGCTTCAACTGCTTGTAGTTGTGAGGCATCTTCTTTTTCTTCTTCTGCTTCAATTAAGTGTAGTTGTAGTTCATCTTCGTTTTTTTCTTCTTGTACATTAGGTTCATTGATAGTTTCTTCCTTCCCTTGCTTTGGATTTTCTTCATGGTAGCAATCAAGCTGGTCTTCTTCGGTTTCATCTTCATCAGATTTTCACGAATGCAAGTCTCACAAGTTTCATTACTCTTACCTAACATGTCTTCAATTGGTTCAATTTTCTCAATAGCTTCTTTGTGAAGATGACCTAAACGATCATGCCATAAATTTGTAGATACACGGAAAGCATTCAAGCATTTGTTTGCTTCTTCTCTTTCTCTTATCTCCTCTATAGATGCACTACCCCTGGTCGTAAAATATTATAGAAAACCAACTCTATGACCATGGAAAACATCTTCATCGACATCTATAACTTTTGCAAAACCATTCTTTCGTATGATAGTCATTCCTTTGTCATCTAACCGTCCTTCAGAAAGTTATCTTGTAGATCAAGAACATAGAGAACATTACTTAATTTTATGTCATAACCACCACATTCATCAGACATGTGAATAAGAAAGGATCCTTTGCCTTCAATACAAATATTTTTTCCATTTCCAACAGTCACTGAGCCAAGTTCTGATGAAAAATCGATGAATAAGTCCTTCCGTGGAGTCATGTGATCTGATGCTGCTGAATCTAATATCCAAACACCATCATTTTTATGTTTTTGTTTCCTTTGTGTGCACAAAGCCTTATATCCTCTGGAAAGGTTAAGGCGCCATCATTGATTCTATATATGAGTAAAATTCAGAACTACAATAAGAAAATCAAGAAATGTGGACTTTCTTTGCCAGACAGAGCTATAGCAGCATTTTATTTGATGGGTAGCATGGGCAGCATGGGATACATATGCTGAATTTATTAGAAGTGTATACAGATTATGAGATTTAGAAAGAGGCCAGAGTCATTGGATGGGTATATTAAACTTTGAACGAGGGAAGGTGTTAGAAAATAATAGTGAGTTGATATTATTGAACTATTATTTTATATTATACGTTCAAATTTAAATACACTGTTTTTTCTATGTTGGCAATGACAACAGCTGTTTGGTGTATGTTAAATAAACGATGGAGGTTTGTTTTTTTTACTACCTTTCCAAAGAATGAACTATGTCGTTTTTTACTAAAACTATCCTGTTCTACCGTAGTGCGAAGTATTAAAATTAACAGTAAACAACCGTGGAGCTTGAGTTCCGGTTATGCATTCATTTGATATGTGAATCCCTTGTACAGTTGCAATTGAAAATTAATTTAGTTTTAGAATAATTTTAAAGCTGACTGTTTGCTAATGCTGATGGGCGTCATATCCACGGCGACATCACAACTATGCCCGGGTAGAGGGGGGAGGGAGGCGCGAATTCGGTCCAGCATATTGTCCAGGTTGAACTTGGAGACACTCGCTATGTCCAGATGTCTGTCTATCAGGATCAGTGTTGATCGTTGTGACGCGTTCTGAAATCAGTAAGGAACAAATTGGACAAAATTAGGTACCAAGTTTATCCCATTACTGACACACTAAAATTACTGAATCCTTTCAATTATGATATATTTTTTAATATTAAGATAGGTCCATTAGTTATATTATGTACTATCAGGTAACCCGTGCTCCGCAAGGGTCTAATTAAAAACTTGGCAAACTGAAAACTTGAGCTACTGAAATATTGAAGAATTTAAAATAGGCCTATAGCCGCCATCCTCGGTAAATTGAGAATCTACATGCAAAATTTCAAGTTAATCAGTCCAGTATATCAGACGTGATCATTCGTGAATTTCCTATCCCTTA
Source organism: Nilaparvata lugens (assembly GCF_014356525.2). Lineage (NCBI taxonomy): Eukaryota > Metazoa > Arthropoda > Insecta > Hemiptera > Delphacidae > Nilaparvata > Nilaparvata lugens. The sequence continues at coordinate 44,546,923 of NC_052510.1, read as the reverse complement.
CGTGTATAAGCCAATTCTTCCCTTTATTATAATTATTATAGCCTACATAGATTTTCCTTAATCCATAATTTCTAATTGATTTTTTATAACACATAAATGAATGAATTATATGCAAAAAAAACATAAAATGACCAGCAGAGGTGTCACTTACCTTCCTCCTCATAGGTGTTAGAGGATGATTTTCCAGGCAATTGCCTATTACTGTGCTCAAATTTCCCATACTGTAAATATCCTCTTGCATATCTAATTGTGACAAGATACTCTGTAGCGACGAAGCAAGATGAAGAACACTAACTTTCAAATCGGACGGTAGTTTAGAAAACTGAAAATGATAGTTAATTTAAAGTTAATAAAGATAATACGAGTGAACCTAGAAATAACACGAGCTGAGTTGGTTTCAAGAAAGTACCTTCTTTGAGATATCCTCATTTTTTCAGTCATTCTGAGAAAGCAACATTTATTGTTGTCATTTCTTGACAAGTTACCAATCAAATGGGAATATTCCCAGACAAAATGATGTTAGGCTATGTAATGACTGAAAAATTATTATATTATTTCTCTTTCTTTAATACTACAAACTGATTGTTATTATATTAGTGTTTGTATAAGAATTGTAATAGGTTTCATAAAATAATATTAAATTTGTTCTATCACTCACGTTGTGTGTATTGTTTCAGTTACATTCGTATTTTTCAAGTATAAAGAATGTATAAGTTTTCAGATATCTGATAACTGATATGTCAGGTTAAGCTGTAGCCTATGCTTTATTCTCTCTTACAATAAGTACATCATCAAAATGATATGGAGAGAAAAAATAAGGCAACCTTGTGCTATTCCTCTCCCAAATTTATATAAGGTTGTACATATAGAGCTAAATAGTCCGACACGGTCTTGTAGTTCTTTACTTCACAGAATTTTCAGTCCTGAAATATTTTCAATTAGCAGATTTTTAAATTTATAATGTTTCAAAATCAAACATAGAAGAAACGCTCCAATGTTCCATGATTCAAACTATTTTGCAAATACAATATAGACTTAGAGTCTGTCAGACTACAAATTTATTTTCAAGTTGCACTCCACCTATGCTGCAGGATTAATTAGTTGAACGGTATTCATAATTTACAATCAACTTAAGTACAAATAAACATAATACAGTCCAAAACTTCTTTTCATCCCAATTTCATAAAATAAATTCACAGTCCACATTCATAAGTCCAAATATAACACAATATAATATTTCAAATTTAACAAATATAGATAAATATTTGAGTGATTGTTGAAGGAGATTACCTCAGAATTGGCCGTTTCTGAGCCTCCACAACTGAACGGGAACATATCTTTGAAAGGAGGCATTACAAACAATGTATGCGTGATAGGAACTGAAATCAACGGGAAACTGAACAGCTCCACAGTGTAATTCTGAAAAATAATAAACTATGTTAACAACTACATGAACTAAGCAGCATAATGGAATGGAAGTAAACAGTGATTATGTTAGAAACTAACGGATTTCAAAGTGTAGTGATCAATATACATTTTAGACAGGAAATTGGATCCTGAATATGTGGAAAATTACAATAACTTTACGCTACTTACAAAAAATTGTTAAAAATAGCTATTTTGGTAGAGGTTTTCCTGTAATCATGGTAATTATTTTTTTATACATTGAAAAATAATTTGACTCTTTTAGATCCTAGAAGTGCTTTTCCAAGTAAGTTAATTATTGTACATGATTGAATAAATAAATAATTATTTCATAGTCTTTGGATACATTAAATAATAGTAACTAGCCTGAATACTATGCATTAAAATAAACAGGAAAAGCTTAACTGACGGTCCGGGCTGAAATATGACAGATGTAAGTAGTAAAGCCCATTGACGGCTTAAATGATTTATTCGGGCGAGGTAGGACCTAATTGCTAGGGACTCCATACCAACTAAAAAGCCATACGAATTTACTTTTTACTAGGAAAATAATCCTTATCACATCAACCCTTCTAGATAATAATTTTGTAATGTGAATTTTCGAACATTTTACCTCAAAATTACAAATCCTAAATTGAATTTAAAATTCATTTCTTACAAAATCGATGATATAGGTATTAATAATTTCTAGTTCATAAAAATGAATTATTGACCATATTATCCAGCTATTGCGACTTAAATTCTGGGACCCTCTGACCTTGGAATAGACTCTATCATTTTCTCTAGTTAAAATTCCCACGTGACGACTGTAAGTTGAAAAGTTGCAAAGGTCGATTAATAATAGTAAATTTCGTAAGAATTTTGTTGGTGGGGAGTCTGTGACGAGAGTTGTACCTCTCCTGATACATATATTCCAGCTGTTGATGGGTCTCACCACTGATATACTACAGCCATGAAAACCAATTTTATTGACGAGCCAATCCGATAAAACTTATTAAACTTAATTGTTGTTCTAAGTATCCTCTTATTAAACTTACAAAGGTCGATTGAAATTGTTTTTTCCTACAGGTACCTTGGAAAGTGACCATTTCTGCACTGATTGCAGGTCGCAAAGAATCACTTTTCCACTCTAGGGCGCAAAGTAAGTACTTTGCGTACTCCAGATTTGCATAACGAAAAATGGTTAGAAATCAAATAGAATTAAAATCAAAAGATTAAAAATTTTAATATTTCAATTCGAAAACTAAAAAATTTAAAGATTTAAAAATTTAATTTGGTTGAATTATTATTGATTAATAATAAATACATGTAGTATATTTAAAATATTATTCATAAAAATATATTCAATTGTACATTATAGAAATTATTCATTATTTTAAATGATATCTCTTGAATCAATAATTTGATGAATTATTCATAAATTAAAAATGATTTTAAATTCATTAAATTTTCAAATCGATTGAATTTATTTAATTATTAATTAATTTTTTTATTAATTACAAAATCAAACATTTGATTGAATTCAGGACATTTCACCCATAATTACTCACTTTTCTTACTCAATGGTAACTTTAGGAAAAATTTAATGTGAAATACGTGCGCAAAGTTCCTCTGCTGCACTCAAGAAACCATTCTGCACTCGCCTACGGCTCGTGTGTAAACGTTTCTTTCAGTGCAGCAAACTGTCACTTTGCGCACTAGTTGCACAAATAACTATTAACGCGCACCTTGTTCCTCATCCAGGTTAGCATTTCACTTTCCAAGTGATGGAAGGCAGCCATGTCGTTGTCGCCCTGATGCTTCTCGGCGAACATGTGCACCCCGGCCGAGGCAGCCGTTATGACGACGCAGTAGTGGAAGTGGTGGGCGGTGGTGATGTCTCGCAGGATTGCCTTGGCCGTCGCCACAACCGCGCTGCCCACTATGAAAACCGCTTTTCGGTGCGTTTCTGGCACACTCTGATACCAAACAAATTCAATCACACATCAACATTTTTGGCTGTGGTGAACTATGTGGGCTTCAGTCAATTAGGTGAGTTGGACCCGGTTGCACAAAAGACGGTTAACTTTTCATTCTAATTCCTCGAGAACCAATCAGAGAAAGCTTTTTCAAAAGAAGGCTTCTCTGTTTGGTTCTCATGAAACGGCTTTTGTGCAACCGCCATTCATAATTAAATTGGGAAGCTTTTGTAAAGCAAGGTTGGAATGTTAACTGTTCAACTGCACTCCCATATATAGTTAGGTCCACGTTATAATGGCAGTGGACAAAGATAGAAGAATAGCGATGCCGATTCTCTTCATTAATTAATTATATTTCTAAACTGTCAAAAACATAATTGGCATCGTTGAGGACCTAGAAAAGGATAGTACCACCGGCTTTGTCGAATGATAGACAAGGATAAAATCTAAAATTTGATCAAATACTGTCATTATAACATGGACCTCACTATAGATAAGGGTTATATCCTTAGTAAATGGGCTTATTGAAAAAAAAATGAATAGGATATATCCAGCAATCCATAAAGAGCTTCTTCATCTCCTAACAAACTTGCTACTATTCCCACTCTTGGAAAAATATTTTCTTATTTATAATATACCAGTTGCAATATTATTTCTTTCCAATTTTTAACTTGCCTGCATTTTTCCAACAAGCGTTCGCTCATAATCAGCATTTCAAAGATTTTTTCAACAAAAGTGTCTCACTGTATTTCCAAGATTGTAGTTCACTGCTCTTCAAAGTGTTTTAATATTTTGTAGCTGTATAGTACTGCAATGAATATAACTTCATAGAATTAATTTTATTTTTTTAATGGGGATACCTCATCTTTAAATGAACAAGCGAATATAAGTTGACATGACCTTTCATGTAAATTTTCGAAACCTTTTCGTTTCTCAAGCCTTGCTATAAGACCGATCAATTTATTCCAATGTAAAAACAGGGTTTCTATTCTCTTTCTCATTTATGATGGACTATCATTGATACTAGAAATGTTATCATGTGTCTGTTTCTTTTTAGGACAGTATCCAATTATAAAATGTTCAAATGATAGAAATTTGACGATTCATACATGAGGGCTACATCCAATTTTTGAAATGAATCTGTCCTTTCTGAACTTCTAAAGATGGATTTCTTCCAATAGACTTTTCATACTGTATTTTTACAAAGTAAATTGAAGCTAGTAAATTTAAAAGGAGAATAAAACAATTTATATAGCAATTACCTCAAAAGAAGAGAACTCTTTGCAAGCTAAAGCACCCGAATCGAAAAGACGATTGACTCCACCATGCCAATGCAAACACTCAGCCATTGTTCCATCTATGAACACCACTGCATTTTTCACCTTCTTGCACACCTCGATCCACCATGTTTCACTTAAATTCTTCAGTGTGACATCCATCTTCCTAAAAATAAAGTGAAATGTTCAAAAAATCACTATCGGAACCATTTTATAACAAAATCTATTTTGAAATTGAGATTTATTGAATTATTTTTCGGTATTTGACAGTTTTGGCTGCAAAGCCCATACCCCAATATGCTCTGGAAGAGGGCACGATGAACCACGATCAGATAGTGTCTGCTCACCAATTTTGTCAGCAGGTAAATAACTCTTGACAACCTCTTGCACAGGCCTTCTATGTGAGAATTCCAAGGGAGTTGAGGATCAAAGGTAAATCCCAGAAGTGACACGATTGGAGCATCAATACAATGTTATACCGTGACAATGAGCAGAGCAGCTTCTGGGTGTTGTTTACATTCAGTTGAAGCTTGTTTGCTTCCAGATTACTCTTGCCTTCCCAAACATAGCTTTAGCATCCCCTTACGCTATTCCTGGATTTTGGCAAGATGAACTTATGATGGTGTTATCAAAAATCAGGACGATTTTATAAAAAAAAACATCTTATTCCAGTCAGTGTAGGTACGCATAGCTGATTGGATGTTGTTATGTCGTAATTACTGACTAATGAGCGGCGGTTAATTTAGTATTTCTGCCATTACTGGCCGATGAACTGATGCATCCCAATCTATGGCCACAAGGATGTGTTGTAGGTAAATATAGAGCACCAAGAAACAAAACTGTGCCAGAAAACCGTTTTTTACAACCAAGTCAAGAACGGCAATTACTGACTTGAATTTAAAATCAGTTTCTGAAAAAACTGTGCAAGCTGTTAGGAAATGTTTGTGTATATTTAGTGTGAATGTACAATCGCTCCGTAATAAAATACATGAACTGGAGATTATTTTAAGTGAAACACCAGCTAATGTAATTTGTGTTAACGAGCATTGGCTCCTAGAGGATGAGATTTCTTTGTATGTTCCTGAAGATTTTGTATTAGCTAGTTGCTACTGTAGACAATCACCGTATGGAGGCTCTGCAATATACGTGGCTAAAAGTATGCTGTTTGAACAGCTAGATGTTGAAAGGTACTGCATTGAAGCTGCTTTTGAAGTTTCAGCTATTAAGATGTCTAAATCTAAGGTGATAATATTATGCATATACCGTCCTCCTAGTTCTAATTTTAACCGGTTCATTTTAAATCTTGAAAAAATTTTATCTGATTTGACAAACGGACCTAAACATTTTAAACATATAGTTATTACAGGAGACCTAAATGTAGATATCTTAAAAGAAAATGCTAGTGCTGGTATTGAATTGTTAAATCTACTAAGATCATTTGATATCTACTGTGTTCATAAATGTCCTACCAGATTCAATTCTTGTCTTGACATTGTAGCATCAAATATTTCAGCCAACAGTGTAGAGCTAAAGTTTCTAGAACAGGACATGATCTCTGATCATGCAGGTATCTGGTCTACTTTCTATTTGGATCCTACATCAGAGGTTGAAAATGATGACGCATGTAGTAGAACATACATTAAGAAGCGTTTTATGACTCAAGATAATCTAAACTATTTCAGACAGTTATTGACTACTGCAGACTGGTCTGATATTTATACCAAAGATGTAAATAGTGTTGTTAGGAACTTCTTATATATTTTTACAAAGTATTTCAATGTTAGCTGTCCTTACATAAATGTTAGAAATATAAATGGTAAGAAGAAAGCATCTGTGATAAACTGGTTTACTCCTGAACTTGATAGTATGCGTAAACTACTTCTTGTGATATATAACAAATGGAAGAGCACTAATAACCTTGAGTATAAAATTATGTTCAAGAATTTAAAGATAAAATACAATAAAGAGATTTCTAGGGCAAAACTTGTAGCTAATGGTAAATTTATAGCTGAGGCTAAAAATCAATGCAAGGCAGCCTGGCAAATTGTCAAAAATGAAGGTAATCTGGTAAATTCAACAAAACAGGTCATTCCAATCTCTCCTGAGCAGTTTAATAATTTTTTTTTGTTAATGTGTCATGTGCTACTGGTAATATTCAAACAAATAGTAATAGTACAAATGATGTAGACTTCTCTGATCTTTTAAATAATAGTATCAATAGTAATCTGAATAACCAAAATTTTAAATTTAAGAAGTTTGATGAAACAATCATTAGTCTTATTATAAATAGAATGAGTCACTCAAAATCTGAGGATGTGTATTGTATGTCAAATTATTTGTTGAAAAATGTAGTTGATGTTTTTATATCTGAACTGACTTATATTGTAAATTATATACTGAGTGAAGGAGTTTTTCCTGATTTTCTAAAAGTTACCAAAGTTACACCTGTTTATAAGAAGGGGGACCCTAATGAACCCCAGAACTATAGACCAATTGCAATTGTACCTATACTAAGTAAAATCATTGAGACATGTATTGTAATCCAACTTAATGAATATTTTGTTAACAACCAGCTGTTCTATCCTTCTCAGTATGGCTTTAGACCGAATCATAGTACTATTGATGCAATTGAAAAACTTGTTGAATATGTTTTGAATGGTTTTGAACTCAAGCAACCAGTTGGATCTTTACTATTGGACTTAAGCAAGGCTTTCGACTGTGTCTCTCACTCTATACTCTGCAAAAACCCTGAAAAGTATGGTATTAAAGATAAGGAGCTCATGCTGATCAAGAGTTATTTGAAAAATAGAGAACAAATGGTTAGCTTGAATAGTGCAAACTCAAATTTCCTTGATGTAACCATGGGGGTTCCTCAAGGATCAGTCCTTGGCCCTTTTCTGTTTCTGGTCTTTGTAAATGATTTTAGTAAAAATGTTTCTGTCTTTTCAATATTATATGCAGATGATACCACTCTGGTACATAAGGACGTTGATATAAAAACTGTTCAGGATACGCTTGGAAGGGCTATGGATGAGTCTAAGGTATGGTTCAATGCCAACTTACTTAAGGTAAATGAGAGCAAAACAGAACAAATAATATTTTCTCTCAACAATGTAAGTACTGGTAACCTGAATCTAAATGATAATGTTTTCAAGACTGTAAAGTTACTAGGAATGTACTTAGATAGTAAACTCAGCTGGGAGTATCACCTAGTGAATTTATGTAAAAAGCTTTCTAGAGTAACATTTCTCTTACGAAGACTGAAATATTGTGTAAACCTTGATGTAATTAAAATGATTTACTTTGGTCTCTTCCATTCACACTTGATTTATGGAGTAAAACTGTGGGGCAACTCATCTTCTTCAAAAAAAGCATTTGTATGGCAAAAGAAAGCACTTGGAGTTATATTTGGTATGAAATACAATGAATCTTGTAGAGGAATTTTTGTAGAACACAAAATTATGACCTTGCCTTGTCTGTATTATTATAATTTAATCTCAGTAATGAAAAATCTGTCTAATTTTGATAAAAATATTTCTATACATTCACATTATACTAGACATAGGGACGATATAACTAGACCTACAGTTAGATTGACTAAAACTCTAAAAAGTCATAAGTACCTACAAATTTGCATGTTTAATTTACTACCAGATAATGTTAAGAAGTTACCATTGAAAACGTTTTGTATTTCTGTTGATAAATGGCTTAAGTCTGAAGCTTTCTATTCTGTCAATGAGTACCTGGAATATTTCAATGTATATGTGTAATTTTGTTCGTTTCTATAGTCCAACTCGTGTTATTTTACTACAATATTTCAATGTGTATTTGTAAATTTGTTCATTTTATAGTTCAACTTGTGATATTTTACTTATTATTGACAAAGCCTATTGCTTACATTTTTGTAATGTTGTTTTATGGCCAATAAAATTCTTGATTCTTGATTAGAATAATATCTTACAACGATTGAAACTGAATATTTGAAGATGGTGGTTTCTCGATCCATTCCGAGCTGCGATGTATTAACGCACTTTTTCTATGTATTTCACACGGCATGCAGTCAAAAATTTAAGTAGATAATCAAATTCTTTTACTTACTGACTGTAGTACTTTTGTACTTTTGACCGTCTCGCAATCATTTTCAACACTGTTGAACTGTTGACAACACTGAACATTGTTGAAAATATTCGCGAGACGGTCGAAAGTACTACAGTCAGTATAAGTTAAAGAATTTGATTATTTACTTGAATATTTGACTGCATGTTGTGTGAAATACATAGAAAAAAGTGTGTGAATATTTGACTTCAGGTAGGTGAGCCACTAAACAACACTTTAGCCGCTAATGAATTTTCCTTTACTAATGTGAAAAATGATAATTTATACATTACATGTTCCTGTTATACATGTATTAGAACTAATACACTTGGTATACATGTGATAAATACAAAAACTTGTCATCACTCAGCATCATAGATATATGTCTGAAGTGGGCTCAGCAAGGGATAGTCTGTACTCTGAATACCTAAGAAATTTTATAGGCAAGTAGACAAAGCAAAAAACAGGCCAATATTCAGAAAATTCATCAGGCTTCAAACACATGTAAGGCAGCTTGGGACTTAGTATGACCAGTAAGGCCAATCTAATTATGAAGTGCACAGCAAGTCCAGATGCCTTCAACAGGTTTTTCCTAGGGAAGGTGGATCGGATTGTGAATTCCTCAACATCAGATGAGATCAATAAACCTTGGAGAGGCTCTCAATACATACAATCGATTCACCAAATGGAGACATGTCAGCCCGTCTCACGTATTGAGGGCCATAAAATCTTTTAGAAATTCACATAGTCCAGATTTGTATGGAATGAATGTAATTGTGCTCAAATATATTGCAAATGTGATAGCTCACCCTTTTTCGTGGTAATTGATGCCTACTTTGAGCAAGGGGTGTTTCCATGGGCTCTCAAGGCTGCTCGAACTGTACCTATTTATAAAAAGAGTGATCCTCAGTTAACATCCAGCTATAAATAGACCAATTTCAATTATACCAGTACTGGCTAAGGTGTTTGAAGCGATCATGAAAGACCAGCTGGTCCCATTTTGAGGCAAACAAATATTTGCTGATTCCCAGTATGGCTTCAGAGAGAGGAAGTCATCCTTGACGGCAGTATCAAAGCTGGTATCTGTTGGATACATTTAAAGAGAGATGATCAGTTTCCCTAATTCTTGCTGACCTGAGTAAGGCATTTAAAATGCATCTCTCACAAAATCCGATTGAAAAAATATGCCATCCAAGGTCATGTTTTACATTTGCTGTGCTCATATCTTTAAGATCCTCAACAAATTATATCAATCCGTGGTGCCTCATATTCCGGATCTTCCTCCCTGTAAGTGGTTTACCACAGAGCTAAATTATGGGGCAGTTCTCTTCATCATTGCTATCAAAGACCTAAGGTTTCTAGGAAATATACTGCTCTTTGGCGATCAATCTGTTCAAGTGAAAATGGCCTATCACCAGAAGACGAAAACCTTAAGACATATGAGGTTTTCAGCAAGGCCAAATATGGGTTCAGACTTAATAGGTTGAACCTGAATGACAATAAAACTTATACGATTGTAGCCTTGGCCGTAACTACCAGCCAGAAATTGTTTAGCTCTTGGGCTTTCACTTGGACAAAAAAAAAGGGTAGAACCAAAATACTGATAATGCCTGCAAGAAGTTGTCAACCTGCTGCGCAGACTTATTATTGGAGAAGTATAGAAGTATCTTGTTTTCATCTACTATGGGCTCTTCCATGGACTGCTTTCTCAACCTAGCCCTCAAGATGTTCAACAGGCTGCCAGCAGCGGTAAAGTGCCTGGAGGGCAGCAGATTTATGCCGCATCTACATGTTGGCCCAAATAAAGGCCAATGACGACCGACATCAGTGTGTCGATGGGTGGTTGCCAGCAGCGGTCTTTGTAAGGAATTGCATCTTTAACAGGACGGGCCAGCAAATGGGCCATAATTTAGTTGTAGCATTTGAAGCAAATCTAATTCCTGGCACTAAACTAAAGTGCCCCCCCGAGTTTACTACTTGCTGAACGAGTTTTTCAAGGACAATTTGGGCAACATCGTCTAGATACTCTAGATCCACCTGCATCTGTGCCAATCAATCTAAGACTGCTCGTCAAAGATGAAGCCATCAAGTATCAAGGAAAACAACAAATTAATTGCATCACGATGAAGTACAGAAAGTTAGAAATATTATCAAATTTTAAAAATGTAAAATTCTTACCTCAAACTTATTTCAATATGAAATGAATGAAGTGTTATACAGTGTTGGCAATTGATGAATTTGCTTATTCATCGATTTTTACATCTATTCTATCCTTATCGAAGAGTTAATTTATAGTTTTGACAAACGGTACGGTATGTAATTAAAGTTTTCACATAACACATAGAAACTTCAAAAATAACCTCAAAATTTGAATTTGACAGCCACGCAACCATCGATAATAAGAATCGATATTGATCCATGTGTCCATGATCAATCTACCTCGACTTGTTGTGTCGACTATATGAATTGATCAATCAACTTTGACAACTCGACTTCATGATTTTGATTCTCGCTTTGTCCTCGTGTTGAATTGTTGATTAACATTTTTAGGTTAATTTTGTGATTGTAAAGTTATTTCAATTAAAATAATATAAATAGTTGTCTGATATTTTATAATTATAGTGTAGAAGTTTATTTTTATTTTAGTTTCAATTTAATAAATACCAATAAAATGACACAGAAAGATGATGATGGCGGACTGATGCTAAATATTACCACTAATCCTGTTCCAAAGCATAAAAAGGTTCAAAACAAAAGGGTAAGTTATATTTATGTATAATTTGTTTCAGAGTTCATTTGATAATTCCTATTAATCAAGCTTATGATTCTCAATTTGACGAGATTTATATAATTTCACGAATTATAAAAATTAAAACGTGACTGTTTTTGTTTTTGTAGCCCAATCTAAAAAATGTCCATGCACTAATAAGTCAAATACTATTTTTGGTGAATGAGTTGTAGTTACAAGTAGACGATATAATTATTAGAACCAAAACTCATACCTATTCAAATTGCAATGTCGTGATCAAGGCCAGGCCCCCCTTGATAGATCGTGTCAAGTAATTAAAAACAATATTGAAAAACTGTAGACAGTATCACAGTCCAGCAAAGCTCTCACTATTTCTTTAGTTCCTGAATACAATTTATAGGGCACGCCCTAACTGAGTCTGGCAGGCAGTTAAACATTCGCACAGCCAACACTGGGAAACTATCCTTCACTCTTGAAAGGCGACAGCGCGGCACATCCAATTTGACCCTCGAGATCCATGTGAATGCACTTCCTCTCTTCTGGTGAATGTGTAGATGTTTTTCCTGACATGTAGGAGCGATGACAGTATGTAGAGGCCATATTATACTATATGGATACCCAAACGCTGAAATATGGGCTGGCAGTGTGCATCATACTCACTACATGTCATTAGGCCTACACGGAGTGCCTTCTTCTGGAGCAGGAGTATGTTCCTCACATGCGCCGGGTGCCCCCATATCAAGGATGCCGTACTGAATGTGGCTGACAAATACCGCATGGTACAACATCAGCAGGCAATCAACACTGAGAAACGTCCTCATTTTCCGGAGCAAATAAACAACTCTAGATAGCCTTTTGCAAACTTTGGTGATATGTGACTCCCATGATAGTTTGTTATTAATACCAAAACCAAGTAATGTCACAGGCTCAATCATCTTCAAGAGTAACTGTTCTGCTGAGAGTACATGAGTCCTGAGTTTTGGTCTCATTAAGCTTTAGCTTATTATTGGCAAACCACTTCTTCGCCTCAGAAAAGAGCGTGTGAGTCTTAGATTTGGCATCATGGGGCCGTCTGCCCTGACCAATGATTGTGGTGTCATCAGCAAAAAGCAAGCTGGCCCATCCAGTTGCAAATCATTAATCATAACCAGAAATAACAGCGGGCCAAGTACTTAGCCTTGGGGCTCACCATGGGGTACATCTTCTTCACTTGATCTGGCACCCATTATTGAATCCAACTGCTTTCTGTCCTTGAGGTAGTCGGCGATCATCTTCCACGCTCTTCCCCGGAACCCATATCTAGCCAGCTTTCTCAACAAGATGACATGGGACACATAATCGAACGCCTTTGAGAGGTCGCTCCATACCAACTCAACTGATCCATGTTCCTCAAAAACCTCTTGTTTCCTTTGGACAAGAGAGAGCACTGCTGATGTATGGGACCTGCCCCCTCTAAAACCATGCTGCATATCACCAAAGAGGCTATTACTTTCCAAATACTCACTCATTTGCCTCAACATGACTACCTTAATAGGTAAATCTGCATCCTTTACCCATAATATAGGATCGATGGCGTCAAAAACATAAAAATACAATACACAAAACAAAAACATACATAAACATAAGGAATGTTTAGCAAGACAGCATTTCCGACAAATCATTACTCATATATTCACTAACACTGTATTACGCCTTGCTTCTCAAGTGCTTGGATACAACTCACACGAACGCTCTTAAATCCAACTGTTTTACTCCTGTAGGCAGCCTATTGAAGTATCGCAATGCCGAACTCCTGAAGCACACCTGTGATCTCTGAAGGCATACTCTGTGAATATCAATCAGCTCTCGATGTCTGGTGTTATGTTCATGCACATCAGTCCGAGTCAACATGTACTGCTGGTTCTTCTTGACATACATCAGACAGAGAAGTAGGAAGTGGCAGATCACTGTTAGAATACCAAGTCTAACAAAAAGGGGCTTGCAGTATGCGCGATATCGCTTGCGGTGATGATTCGGGCAGCCCGTTTTTGCAGCTTCAGTATGTCCACAACCTTTGCCGAATGACCCCACATGAGTAGGCCACAGGAAACGTGACAGTGAAAGAGCGTGTGATACACCATGACTTAGTAGGCCTCAGTCACATGACCCCTCAGCTTCAGCAGCAGAAAACAAATTCTGGACAGTCTTGTGGTCACATGCTGAATATGGCTGGCCCAGTTGAGTTTATTATCCAGAACAAATCCCAGCTGCTTGACAGGGTCTTGATCACCAGGAAGGTTTCTTGACAAGCTGCAGATGATATGCTGGGTCTTGTTTGCATTCAACTGGAATCGGTTTACCAGGAACCATGAAGTTGAAGACCGCAGATGTTCAGCTGACATCTCCAACACCTGCTGAAGGTCACGGCCAGATGACATCAATGATGCATCATCCACAAACAAGAGCGTTGAACTATCACTGTCGAGGTCGTTTATCATAATTATAAATAGGATCGGTCCCAGGATTGATCCCTGAGGTACACCGTGGCTCACAGGGAGTTGACAGGAAGAAGCTCCACCCAGAGACACCACCTGCTGCCTCCCAGCCAGATAGGACTCCAGAATGGATAGCGCTGAGTCCACTACACCATAGTAGCGCAGTTTCTCAATAAGGATGCAATGGTGAGCACAATCAAAGGCTCTGCTCAGGTCACACAAGGTCAGCTCCAGAGACTCTCCATCCTCAAACACCTGTCCAATACGTTCAGCTACTTTATTTACTGCATCCACAGTAGACCTCCCTCTTCGAAAACCGAACTGCATACTGGAAAGAAGGTTTTGTCTTTCAAAGAAGTTCTCAAGTTGGGGCTTGATGACTGATTCAACTACCTTTCCAAACACTGGAGTCACTGAAATTGACCTGAAGCTGTTAAGGCTCTGGTGGTCCCTCTTCTTGTAGACAGGAACGGTTTTTGAGGTCTTCAGGAAATCTGGAAAAACACCAGTTCTCAGGCAGTCGTTGACAGCTGCTGCCAGGGAATCTGAAATAGAATCAATAACCTCCCGAAGCATATAAGCAGACATGCCGGCCGTAGATATGAGGACTCCTGGATGGTTTAAAAGACCGGATTATCCTCCAAAGGGCCATTGGAGTGACTGGACAGAAGACAGGAAAACGAGCGTGCGTGGGTGGTACTCGTGCAGCCAGAAGCTCAACTGGTTCCTCAGGAACAACAGGCAATGCACTCACTTTATCATTCACTGACTCTATAAAGAGACTGTTGAAAGAGTCAGGACTTGCAAAGTCAAGTTGTCTCCTCGGCATTGATCTTTGTGAGTTTATCACATCTCATGCAGCCTTGTAACGATTTGGTGCACTCTCAATTTTAGATGCTGTTGCCAACTTTCTAGCTTGCTCAATACTTTTTTTGTAGATGGATTTGGCCCGACGGTATCTTTCTCTGTCATCACCGTTGCCATGCTCACATCTATCTTTTAGGGCATGCATGATTCCCTTGAGTCTGGCAAGATCATCAGTGTACCACTCAAGATGACTTTTCACACGGCCTGGGCTTTTTTTTGGTCCTTGATTGCGATGTGGCTTGACAATTTACGGAAAAAAGTTGTTAAACTTCTCCCGGAAATACTGGAAAAATGTTCCAAACAGGTCATTTTTGTCATGGAGCCCAGCCTCCCAGGGGGTGCTGGCCAGTGCATCTCTAAAAAGGGCCAGAGCAGCATCATGTATAGGTCTTTTTCTGAAATTATAGTTGGCATGCCAAGAAGGTGATACATCATTCACCACAGAAGAGCTGAAATTTTGGAAAGCTGTTACCAGGGCAGAGTGGTAACCATGAAGCTCAATCACCATGAAGCTCAATCACTTGAGTGCTGCAAACTCCTGGCTGAAAGCTCACAGCAACATTGTCCTGCTCCCCTGGTGGGCTCGGTACAAGTGATGTAAACGCCATAACTTCTCATAAGATCCATAACATCTTGCTTTTGTGCCGTCACCAATAAAATTCACATTAAAGTCCCCAGCTGTTACAAGTGGAGTGTCTATTCAATAAAGCAAGCAAACATTCAAATAAGTCACAGAAACTGTCAAAGTTACCACTAGGAGAGTGATACAATGAAACACATATAATATGGTAAGCAGGCACCATCACAGCCACTACTTCCAAGTCAAGTTCTTTACACAGTGCAGACACATCAATCACTGTAAAATCAATATTTTTCCGAATGTAAAGAGCAGAGCCCCCACATCTGGTCACAGTTCTACAAAAAATCGATGCAAGTGTAAGGTCATAGATATGTGCCTCACCCACAGTCAGTACATGGCAGTCTCTATAATTTTACTGATGACTGGCACAATATAAACTGTCCTGAAATTGCCAATATCATCAGGATTACCTTTTTTATGTATGGGCACAGTTCTTGCGACCTTGAGGCAGTCTGGGAATATCCCATCACTGAGACAGGCATTGACTAGAAGAAGGAGTGGACCAATTATCACACCAACTACTTTCTTTAGGACATACGTGGATAGACCATAGATGTCTTGGCTGAAGGTGGGTTTAACACCTTCTACAATGTTTTTCAGCTCATTCAATGGCCTGAAACAATGAAACTCATGGAGAGTTTGAGGCACTGATGAGGCTGGATCGTGGCCAGAGTCTGGAATGCTATCCACTATCTCACCCATGGTATTCAGAAAAGCCCTGTTGGCTTCTCTAGTCATTGGAAGGGTAATGGATGATAGCCTACTATTGTGAATGAAATGGATATACTATTTTATTCAAAGCATGTTCCAAAACATGGGCTGTAAATTGCAAATCGTTTCGCAATTTTTCAAACAGTAGGCCTAAGTTTTCTGTGGTGGGGAAGTAACCGCAATGCACAAAGGTCGGTGCATAAATGCTGACTATGTCCCATTTTAGAAAATAAATTGGAGCAGACTTCTTTAATTTTATTATTTTAATCATTAAACATAATAATTTTAGCCTATCACAAATTGGAATTGTTTATGTAATTTCTTTGATTGATACTTTTAAAACATTTTTTACACGACGACTTTGTTCTAATTTCAGAAAGTTGAAAAACATGTTGAAGTCACAGAAGATTTCCAGCCCAAGGCAAAGAAGAAAAAACTGCTCTCCCAAGACCTCAAGAAAGAAAGTGCGCTATCCAGTGGTGAAGGTCAGAGCAAAGGGAGAATATCGTCGTTGTTCGCAAACAATCCTGAAATACCCACTGTTAGCCACAAGAAAGTCAAACCAGCCGTTGAAGATGTATTCTCCAAGGAATCGTTTGAGTCTCTGAATATTCACAAATATATTGTAAGTAGCTTCAGTCTTCTTTCAATAATCATAAAATTTTACATGCGTTTTTGTCAGTATAAAAGCGTTTAGCAATAATTTAACCAGGCATACATGTATAATTATTATCTCCTATGCTTTTTGCTGAATTGCGCTATTCCAATTAATCACATATTTATTTGAATAAATGAGTAGTAAGACTCAGGTAAATGGGAATCAAACCCAAATCAGCCCATCCATCAATTGGTGAATCGCTAAATTACTTCGTCTTAGTTAACTGGGCAATGATCGCCCAGAGTATATATTGAAAATATTAATAGACATCAGAGGAATATTGAAGGAGAGAGTGCATGGTTAGCGTACATGTGGCACTTGAATTCCAGGGTAGGGAAATAGATAGAGTAATGTGCAGCCCCCTCATGCTCTTAACCTTCTCATTCGAGCAAAATTATGAAAGTTTATTGGGTTCGTCATTGCGAACAAGTATTGATATATAATAATGATAAAATTTTCAGATCTTTTGAAGTGTTAAAAAATACATTATTAACTAATGAATTTATTTATTTATAAATCATTTTATTTACTAAAGTGATAAAAATACTATAGATCACTAAATCAAGAAAGATATGTTTTGGCCTAGTGCTTTTTCTCCAATACTGTAGTGTTCAATCGAATAAATATGGATAATAATATATATTATTTTTTATCTCGAGGGGAAGCCTAACTTGTGGCACTCTGATTAAAAACCATTATTTTATACCAATATAACTTTAAATATAACGCTATCCATTTTTATAACACTATTATCCAATTCCTTGTAATGGAACATTCTGTTTTCCAGGTTCAAAATTTGAAGCAGAACTTCGGCATAACGGAAACAACAAAGGTCCAACAGATGTCGATTCCAATCCTACTGGAAGGCAAGGATGCTCTGATCAGGTCGCAGACGGGCAGTGGCAAGACGCTGGCCTACGCATTACCCATTCTGCACTTGTTGCAACAATTCGAGCCGAAAATCACAAGAGCCGATGGAATCAAAGCGCTAGTCGTTATTCCTACCAGAGAGTTGGCCCTGCAAACTTACGAGTGTTTCAACAAATTGGTCAAAGTGAGTATCAGTAGATTTCCGTACTTATAAATTTTATTAATCGAGCGTTAACATAGTTTTTCCAAATCTGCTAGTGCTTTATTAGTTGTGTCAAAATCATCATCCAAGTCAGCTAAGTTATAATCCAATAACTCACACAATCTCATAGAAAAACAAAAGTCTGAATTACCAAAAGTAAAAACACCACATACTACCACAAAAATAAGAAAAATTTAGGGGAGAATGGGCGAATAAGATACGAATAGGGGAATAAGAAACATGTGAAAATTCCACAGCATACACTAATATATTAATGATGTTGATTTTTATGCCATACTACTTATACAACTAATAGCTGTTTAAGAAAAAATTGGCATGTCTCTAAATAGAAAATGAAGAGAGATAAAAATTGATTTCTTGTTACCACATTCAAGTGTATCTTATTGCCCCACTTGGGGTGACAAGGAACAGTGTAGTCATTTCACTAAGTAATAGCATTAAAAATCAAAGGAAACTGTTAGGGACATCTCCTTGGTGTATCTTGATGACCCACCAAATTTCAGGTTTATCCCTCAATTCAATTCAAAGTTATGAGTATTCAAAAATTAGGTTCAAAAAGTTAAAGGCCGAAAGTTTTTTACAACCTTCTAATTTGTAAGTAAAACACTAGAAAATCATGATTTACATGTTGAATACTTATATTTGATTATAATTGGAAATTATACTTGAAAATTGTGTTTAAAAATTGCACTTGTATATTATTTTCGAAAAACCTTTTGAAATTGAAATAAAGTGAAATGGAAATTGTACTTGAAAATCATAATCTAATTATATGGGTAATAAGAAACAACATTAAACATGATAAACAGGTCATACACAACGAAATAATATCAAAACAAAGACAGAAACTGATTAAATACAATTTTTACAAATTTAACAGTTATGTTTCTTACTTTTTGTTCAATTGGGGTGATAAGAAACAGAGCCTTTTTCACGATAATAGAAATAGAAATGTACTCTTTACTTCCACACTTCCACAATAGCAACTAGTACGAAATAGTATTTTAGTACTTTTGCTGATCACAAAGTCGATTTTTTGTTTGTTTTACAACAGTATTTAATACTTTTAAACAGAAAATCTAAAAAGAGGAACAAAATGTAAAACAAATAATTTATTTGTTTTCCAACCAGCTTATATTCCATTGAACATTTTGTTCTTCTGGTTTTTAACTTATTGCCATTCTGAATCTTGAAATTCTTTAAAAAATAAAATTTATTGAATAATTTTTTTAAATAACCAGAAGAACAATTTGTTCTTTTTGTTTCTATTGCCATCTTGGAATTCTTTTTTTGATAATTCGAGGTTTTCAAAAAAAATCCATTGTCTCAGGCTGGGTTTATACCAAACGAGCATAGAGCTAGAAAACGAATTCTGGAGCATGAATCACTTAGAAAAAACCCAACATATGAGAAGCATGAACCATTATGTCTCCAAAAAGTCTATGATTTCTAGATTTGTGTCTTCCAGTCTCCAGATTTTCATTTATCTTTGTTCAGAACAAGCATTCGCTCTTTTGGTCTAACTCCAGTCTTATATTTTACTCTATTTAGCAGTTGAGTCTAGACAGTTCAATAAAAAATCCAAGAGATGGTGACAATAATTCCACTTATTCTGTATCCCTGTATTTCTATTCTTTTGTAATCCAAATATTTCAAATACATCTATCGACTTATTCTCAATTGAATATATTTTTTAAAAGGTATTTTTCAATTCAATTCTTTTTTTGCAGTCATTTGCTTGGCTTGTGCCTGGTTTGCTGGTGGGAGGAGAGAAAAAGAAATCGGAGAAGGCGCGGTTGAGGAAAGGCATCAACATTCTAGTGGGGACTCCCGGCCGACTGCTCGATCACGTCGAGAACACTAAATGTGTGAATCTCAACACCGTGCAATGGTTTGTGTTGGACGAAGCCGATCGCTTACTCGACATGGGATATGAAAAGGATGTAGCAAGGTGATCATTGCTTCTTGATCATTTTTCAAAAAGTTTGTGAAAACACAAGAGATAAAAACGTTTGAAACGTCGCGATTCAATTGACTCTCAATAAATTAGCTAATCACAAAACCCTTGTAATAAACAAGGTTTCATTTAAACTATGAGGGTCATGTTTTCATCATTTCAATTACCAACGAAAAGAAATCCAAAGAATGACTAAAATAATTAAATAATTGAAAATTACAATGATTTGTACGTCATAGCTTTTAGGAAAAGCCGATATTTGGAAATGGATAAAGTAAGCACAAAATAATGGCCTCTGACGACCTTTTAAAAAGTGAGCTGCTGCATATTGTAAATGAAAACAAACTGAAATATAATAAATATGTTATTGAAGAAATTGCAAAGGAATCCGGGTTGAAAGTACTGCGTCTACCTCCATATTATTGCGAGGTGAATTCAATCAAAATTGTGTGGAGTCAGTAGCTATTAATTTTCTGGTGGAAATTAAATTATTCCAACATTTCTTATTTCCCTGCGTCACCATGTACCTACCTATCAAAGTTCATCGTAGTTGATCGAAGAGGGTTATTGCTTATATAATTGGTGATTCACAGAACTATTCAACTGGAAGGACTTGGAAAAAATATTTGAAGTCGTTCACAAACATTATTAAACAGAATGCACCTCAACATATGAACTTGTATCCCGAAGTAGTATAGTATTGCACATGATATTTGAATGGTTGGATTCTCAATCCCTAGCTTTTGGGCTGTTTGAATGATTAGATTCTTAATTTCTAGCTTTTGGGCTAAATATATTGGTAAAATCATAAATTGTTTTATTCCATTAGTTGAATCATGGAATGGATTTTACTAGTGTGTATGTGAAGTCTACAAACCTTTTCAGTAAATTATTATAGTTTTGTCCAAATATTTGACATTCCTCATGTCATATATTCCATTTTTATCTTGATAAACTGTGCAATTTATTACATTATCATCTTTCAGTTTGGTGAATGCCCTAGAAGCCCAGCAGTCAGGATTCAACAGGCCGACCTTCCGTCGTCAGACCATTCTGCTGTCAGCAACGATGACGCCGAAAGTCGAACGCCTGGCGGGGCTGACCCTGAATGAGCCATCCCGGATCGACGCCTTATCGGGTGGTGGGGGGGAGGGTGGAGACACATCCGACCAAATGACAATACCCAAGTCGTTGAAGCAGTCCTACATTGTCACTCCACCGAAGCTCAG
This sequence comes from Nilaparvata lugens, assembly GCF_014356525.2. Lineage (NCBI taxonomy): Eukaryota > Metazoa > Arthropoda > Insecta > Hemiptera > Delphacidae > Nilaparvata > Nilaparvata lugens. The sequence goes on along the minus strand of NC_052510.1, from coordinate 44,525,790 downwards.
GCTTGTCACATTGGCGGCTATCATACACCAGAAATGTCAGGTAATTAGAAATTAGTCTAATAGAGTATTCTAATACGGCTACTTGATTTTTTTTGCTGAGGGTGATGCCCACATGAGCTCTAGGCTTGTGCGTGGGTAATGAGGCTGATGATAATGAGAGGTGAATGGACCTACAGATTTAGGTGGGCTCCGAACTGCCGGGAAGCGATTTGCAACTCATGAAACATATTAAGAGGAGTTAGCTCAATCGGTTTTTAATTAGGCTAATATAGGAATTGTTCAATTAATATAGAAATAACTACATAGTACTTTTTTAAAACTTGTTTATATAAACACTTAGAATTTAGTCATTTTCGAGAATACATATTTTAGGGTTCACTTGTTTTTCACTTACGATACTTTGTTGATGTGTTGTTATTTGTGATATAATAAATATATCAGTATATTAAGTTAGTTTGAGATATAAGTTCATTGCTTTATACGAAACAATAAATAAAATAGATACATGTTTCAATTCCCAACGATTGAAATAATATCAATTCACTAGGAATTTCAGACTCTAATTATTATTCAATTAGGCTCTTATAATTCTTAGGTTTGTAGGCTCTACTAATTACTTACAGTTTCTACTAATTATCAACCCAAATCGAATCAACACTCGAAACTGCTCTTGGATGGTGACCATTAACATTCTGTTTAATATAATTTATCTTTTGACGCATGAACTGCAGTTTCTAATGACATTATGGAAACTACCGAAGTGAAATTGATGTGAGAAATTTATCACACTGTTTTCGACCCAATTCACATACTTCTAGCTGGACGTGACTTGCTGTCCCGTGAGACCATCCGATGGTCGCTTCAGTGCAGTGCAGCCTGGTTGGGGCTTCTAATAAATTATATTCTCAAGCAGGACATGGTTTCTAGCCAGTATGTGATTATCAGCTCAAGTCGAAACACTTGAAACTGCTCTTGGTTGATGACCGGGAAAAAATTAATCATCCTCATTAATTACAACTAAAAGAACTACATAACTTATTTGAGATAAATGAGAATAAATTTATAACTTCTATGTACAATAGTATTCATGATTAAATTATCCACTATGAACTTGGAATATAAAAGTCTTGATAAATTGGAAACCAGCACTGATAAGATGAGCACAGAACGTCGGCCAGGTTCTTCGACTAAGGTGTTAAACCCTTCAAAGTGCTAGCACTCCGTTCGTGGTATTGAATCCCAAGGTGGTCAAGGAAGTTTGATCATCTCATTATTCGCCCGTGCTCTCATTCCATTGCCCACGTACAAGCAAAAAGCTTATGTTGGCATAATCCACAATCAAAAAAAGTATATAAAGAATAAAATAAACTTGAAACATATTCAATGATATGTTGTCGGTCAAACATTAATCAAGGAGAATATTAATTTTATTCATTTCAACCCTTTTAAATCAAAATAAAATATTCAGAACAAATCCAATAAATGTGAAGTATTAACAATGGTATTCATGTATGAAACTTATAATTCCTTGATCAAGAGGATTTCACCCTTTGGGTACCTGTTATACTAGTAATTTACTTTACAGTGACTAATAAATATAATGTATTAAAGTGAACTATCTTGGTGTATTAAGTATTATAATAACTCATTCCATTGCTTTATGGATTTGACATTTCCAGATTGAACAAGGAAGCAGAAAGATGCTAGTTTTCATGGCGACTCAGGACATGGTGGACTACCACACGGAGCTGCTGACGACGGTGCTCACTGACTCGGCCGAATACTTCAAGTTGCACGGCAGCATGACGCAGACTGAGCGAACCACTATATTCAAAACATTCCGGGCCGCCCAGTCTGGAGTTCTCTTTTGCACTGTGAGTACACACTTCAATCATTTTACTTGCCTATTTATCAAATTACCAAACTTAATTATCAAATAACATATCCATAACCTATTCATGGTTAAGTGGTAGAGTGGACATTATTGTTCAAACTTTGCCACGTCAACAAATAAAAAAGTCATTCTATTCTAACCTACACCAAAGGGGTTTGGTCGGTGTTTCTGTTTATTTTTTGCTGAGTTTGCTTTTTGTCTATTGTTACATACATTGTCCATCAACTCAATCACCTATAGTCTGTGTAAAACAAGTTGAGACTTGGCCCTCCATCCGAAGAAATTACAGGGTTGCCAAATCGTGTAAAATTGCAACTTTCTCAAATTTCCAATTCAACGTCAGAATTGGATGTAGAATATCATCCCCGATATACTAGTAGTGCTAAAAAAGTTTCAGGGTTGGAGGATTAAAAGGAAATTTAACTTTTATGATAAAATTGGAAAAATCGCGAAGATTTGTTTTTCTTTCGAATATTACTTCTCTCTGTAATTTATTTGGATGGAGGGCCAAGTCTCAACTCATTTTACACAGACTATAATACTTATAAGACTATAATTACACAGACTCTATTGTTCCCAATAAATATGAACCAGGAATAGAATGCAGGTTTTTTTCCAATTCTAAAATGAATCTCAATATTATCTTAATTAATGAATCGAGATTCAAGAGGATAGATAATGCAGAATAAAACATCAAAATAAACTATTATTATACAACTAATGAGACGATTATTGACATTGAATTTGAAATTGAAATTGGTCAATTTCATCAAATAAAACCTATTCCGTTAAATCCTAACCAGAATGTTTTAGTTATAGTCCATTTCTCGTTTATATTTCTCGTTGTCAAGTAAAGCTTAGCTCCTGCTTTATGCTTAAAAGCTGCCGAAAATCTCAATGACGTTTGATCCGTTGTTTCGTGTATTTGCATTGTGCCTGGTTTATTCGGCCACCTTTTTCGTTTTTCTTCTTGCTCTGTATTTCGACATGGACCCCTATCCATTCATAAATCATGCAACAAAAAACAAGGAATTAGTGAACGCTTGTTCGAAGATATGTAAACTAATCATCAATATGAATAAACAAGTTGAATTCGAATTGACATATCACGCAACGCACTGCTTGTGAGCGCCCAATGGATTAGTGTTTAATTTTATTGTTGACTTTTTGTTTGTTGAGTGTTTGAAATTTATTGCCAACTAGCATGTGATATAAGAAGCTTGTATGGACCGCATGTAAGATCAGAACCCAAACTTTTTCTTGTCGGATTTATTTGCTTGAGTTCACTGGGAGGTAATTTTTATTAATAATAGCGATGTTTATAATATAATCATCTTAGTTAAACAACTGGAAAGTTGGAGCTCTCTTTGATGTCGGTCTGAATTGAAAGAAGATTCATTGGCCTTCCAGATTGATTCATAATCATTGTAGTATTCTGTTGTGGTATTATTGTAATGTGCATTCTGCCTCTGCCTCTGCCGTGATGCTGACACCCTGCTGATAACATTTTGTAATTCAAAATAGTTGACTGGGTTCGGTCGCTTCCAAATGCGCACTTCTCTTTAATTCTATCGGGTTCTATTATTCTATAATAGGTATATTTCTTCAATTAGATCTGGTAACACAACGCTGGATATCCTGGAATATATCTATTTTCTGCTCTCAATTATTCCATGTAATGCTGTTGTTATTATAATGGATTATGGTTTAAAATATATATATTGTCACGTTATTTTTATTTTTAAATAACGATTAGCCTCCTGCTTGGCATCAGTCGGTAGAGCATGAAATATTTTGATATAATTATAAAAATTAGGTCGTGGTTTTTAATAGGATACAGTCTCATAAAAATCTTTATAGGCCCAGATATGAGCTTCCCCTGTAATTCTGGTAATTCATTAAAAAATAAATATATATATATATATATATATATATATATATATATATATATATTATATATATATATATATATATATGGTACTTATCCTATAGTGTTGAGGAATTAAAATAAATTGCACACCATAAACAATTTGATACATATATTAACAAATATTGCAAAAATAGATCAGGGCAAAAAATATAAAGAGCGATAAAAATATATATAATATAAAAATAGAACAATAATCGAAATCAGTAAACTATCACAGGCTAAATACTATTCTCTAAATTTATAGCACGAAACGTTACCATGTGCTTTTATTTTTTAATCATATGCATCCTTTTGTATGTAGCTGCGATATAAGCTTGCTAATACTTGTCGACTTGGACAATTCCATTAAAAATAGATTCCTTAAAATCAGCTTGATAAATTGGCAACCAATAATCCAAATATATATATTAAATTCTCTAGTATCTAATAGATTTCTTTGTAATGATATATATTTTATCTCAGGGTGCAAGATTCGGCACCTGGCGGAATAAGTAGAGCAATTCATCTAGTGAATCAGAGCTACAACAAACTATCGCAAATTATATTGCAAAAATTAAAGATCATATGAATATGTATTAACAGCCTAGATTTTATACTTCTTTGATTTATTAGAATTTCTGAAATGTACTGACTCATTACTCCTCTAATAAAATACCTTTAATACTATATTTACTTGCGCAAGTATTTTTTATTAAATTCTTAATTTATAAGAAGACCCTTCGACGAGCTAGCTTTGATTATTATGTAATTTCGAAGCACTGAGGGCGCCCTGTCACTAACTCAATATTTCTCACTCACGTGTCGAAATTTTCTTATGAGCTGCTGATGTCGATCCAACTCCTGGTGGTCCTGGACTATGGTAGCCGGAGTCGTCTCTTCCAAGGGGTTACAAAATTATTTAAAATGAAAATGACTTTTGCTTTATAAGAGCATCACAAAGTCTTATAAGAAATTTAATAATTCAATCTAACTTTAGCTTTTACAAGTTATAGCAAGATATTACGCTCTATAATATTTAGGGACCTCTCATGGTGGCATTTGGCAGGCGAGTGTCGGTTCTCCTTTCTCAATTTTACAATTCTCACTTCCGACTTCCAAATTTACATAAAATTTGAATATCCTAGTCCTCCGCCATTCAAGGTTCAAATAGACCGTACTAAAATATTAAATTATTGCTTATGTTGTATGTTTAATAATTTCTTTGCCTTCGGGCCATATCCATAACATAGACTATACAACAATTTTATATAAATCCCAATCATTTGTAGAAATATATATAAATATTTTTGAATCGGCATACTATTGCCGCCTATCAATTGCCATTATGTGATTGGTGCATGCAAATTGTTTCAGTATTCATGCGCTTGGTAACCTCCTATTACCTGGATACATTTAATTATTTTTATTAGGTTTTTTAAATATGCCCTCTACATGCTAGTTAATTTTCTATACGTTACTATTTGTTTCATGCATCATAATAGTTAGCCACGTGAGACCTTTTGTTCCTCAAATTGCATACCGTTTTGCCGCAATAGATTTCTGCCAAGGTGTTTGGTCAGATTCTACGTTGCATGGCTCGGTCGATCGTTAGGTCGCCGATCACTAAATGTTTATGCCTAACCTCAACCTTCAATATTTTATAATATATTATATATTAGCAAAAAAAAATTATTTCAATTCCTTTTAGGCTGTTGTACAGTTTAGCCAGGACAAGCTGATGTTATCTAATCTTTATGTTATCTCTTTGGCGATATTAGCCAGTTACTTCACTCAGACCTATTAATATTTCAGCTAGGGATTTTTATATCTACCCAAATTTCAGTATGTTACAATATATATATATATATATAATATATATATATATATATATATATTATATATATATATATAATATATATATATATATATATATATATATATATATATTATATATATATATATATATATATTATATATATATATATATATATATATAATATATATATATATATATATGGATGAATATGAAAGGGTAAAGGAAAGGATCATTTCAAAATATTCATATTAGAAAGGAAAATTGAAAGTTAACGAATGAATACTTTTATCTCAATAAGAATAAATAATAGTCATAATTTCTCTATCAGTTCATCAATTACTTCGATGCTTTTATCTATTAGTATTTCTCTTTAATAGAAATAATAATTCTACTTATATTGTAAAACAAACTGTTGTCATAGAAGATTATTTTATTTCTATATTATTTGAATATATTCTATCACATCAGGCTTGATTGTCCAAAGGTTTCGAAAACAAGAAAGTTTTATTTAGATCTTATTAGTTTCACTTCGAAAAAATACCATTCAACTGATGTATTTATCTCTAATGATTGATTATTTATTTAATAGAAGACCCCACATTCTTTATGATTATTTCAAATGCCATCAATTTTAATCGTTATATCAATTTTTCTACCATATCAATTAACCAATTCCAGTGGAGGAAGATAAAATATGTGTTTTCGTTACATCCATGTTTATCTACTAGTACAAACTTTATCCAGATCTTCCTAACTTATATTCTATCAAATTTTCTTCAAAAAAAAATCAATTCTAATGTGACAATGTACTCGTATAATGGCTGTCATCGCGTCGTTTCTTGTTTTTCGACTTTGTTGTTGATATGTGTTGGGGTCAGTCTATGAGTAAATCATGTTGAGATGCGACCAGTGGGGGTCTGCCCCGCGGCGGGGGGTCCACTACTACCCAACCGACCAGCTCCATTCATAAAAAAGTCCAATCGGCCATAACCTTGAATTAAATCAGTTCACCTACACTCCCTAGTCGGATAGTTGTTTAATTGAAAAATATCACTCGATAATTAGTTTTCGCTTGTGTAGGTGGTGATTGAACACGGTTCATGATTGTTTATTTAAGTGCAATAATTCAATCATTTATGGCGATAGTTGATGCTGTTTTAGTATTTAGCGCCCACATTCCTGAAATTGAATTGCTCTGGATTGAGTCGAATGTATTATTTGCTCCAAACAACTAAGAACGATTTAATATTGATTAGTCTTGGAATTGGGTGTTGCTTTCTGAGATTGTATTGTCTATAAGAATGTGCTAAAATTCACCTACTGGAAAGTGAATGTTTACCCCTCAAGTAGCTCATAGAGGGATTTCATGAAATTTTATGTTATTTTTACTGAAATAATTGAAATTGTATTTTGGGCCCTAATCATTCTAATTTTGTAATATCGAGTTCTAAAAACCTGCCTAACAAAAGGGAAGTTACTAACTTCAAGCAATCAATTATGCCTTGAAATTAAGGTTGTCGGTGTGTGCCTACAGAGACCGGTCAGCGGTCGTAAGGAGGATATAGATATCCATATATATAAATCTATACCCTTTTAATACCGCTGGAACTCGGAACGCATGACTGCTCACTGTATGCACACCCTCAATTGCCTTCTATAATTTTCATCTATTTTAGATAACTTAATTGAGATCTATATTCATTCTTAATTAATGTTTCGAAATAAAGTTGCAATAAGCATCCAAGATTCATGTAGGATCAATAACAAAAATTATAAATATCAATGATTACAATACATCAATAAATAATTATATGGATTTTATTGGTGGATAGGCCCAACGGATGAATTTGATGTTCCACATGTATGTAATATTTAAATTAATATAATTGTTTTCATTGAAAACGGGATTATTGCAACTCCACTGTCATCTTATGAGAACTTAATAACTTACAATTTTGATTTAAATTTGAAAATTTATCTCATCAAGTTTCTTACTTGAAACATTTCAAATAACATTTATCTAGAAATGGGAAGAGTTAATGGTGGATTACATATATATTTTTGCTTACGAACAAATAGAGCAAGTGAACTGACACAGTTGTTTCCTGTGTGATTTTTGTTGTTGCTATTTCACTTGATTTGATTTAATATCGGACGATTGTTGTTTACTGCGCCTGCGCCCTGGGGCTCCTCTTTTGTGATTAGTGTCGCGCATGCGCATTGCTGGGAGGGGTGCGCACTCTGTCTTATACAGTTTCCGTTCTATATCCATCATACAGCGGGAGGCTAAACATCAAGAAAAAAACTTGAAAAGATCTTGAAAAATATATCTTTAAATAGAAAGAGAAGAGAGAGAGATGAAGAGAATGTGAGAGAGATAAGGAAAAGAGAAAGAAAGAGTGAGGGAGTGAGAGAGAAGTAGTGCAACCATCCACACACTGTTGCGTGCAGCTATTTTAAACTCAAATTGATTTTTATTATTTTTCAGTTTCAAATATCTACAGCCCTTGATCCATATAGATGTTGGGTGATTTCTATTACTGTATTTCATTTTGTACGAATCTCTAAACAACCTGTTATGCCATTCTGGAATTGATAATTTCTAATTGTTTCAAATTGGAAATTGACTTTTGTCCTTGCTTGAACGATGTGGTGGTGTTTTCTTGTCCACTTAATTGTGATCGCTGATGGTATTCTAATATTCTTCAACTTATAACTATTCTAACTAAAAGTTTATGTTTCTCAGCTAGACAATACAGAATGTGAATATTGTTGATTTACATTCTAGCTAAAGGGATAAGTAGTATGTTTGCTGTTTTGGCAGATGTAATGATTCACTGTCACTAAACATACAAATTGACGAGACAATTTCTTAAAGATTCTTATTTGTTTTAATATAACGATTTAGCTGTAGAGGCAACTTCATATTGTTAACCATGTGTCACTACACGATAAATAAATAATTAGTTTCTCATATTCGTGAAATTTATTTCATTATTGACTATATACATTACAAATATAAGATGATACAACATTCTTAAAGGGTTTTTTAGCAATGGTTGCTACTTATTTCTGGTAAGTTAGCTTCAATTATTGTCTTTGTAATTCCTCTGATATTGAAGTTTTTGAGGTTGAAGCCCTCTGTGATGATACTAACGTATGAGCACGCCCAAAATTACTCCTATCTCAATATGATTATTTGGGTGTATTTGATTTGGTGCTTTCTATTGTTATAAAATCATGATAATCTCTTCATTTGGAATTGAATAGTAGATTGGGCATCATATCATTCCAAGAGAATGAACGTTCTCACACTTAGCAATAGTCGGCCGACACTTGGAATTTGTCCTCCATTTGGCTGAGAATCAGCTGTGAATTAGGGCGTGATCACATTGAATGGGTATATGTGCAAGTGCAAGATTGGTTATGCATGATCAAGCGTGCAGATGAGGAACAAAATCTGGAAAGAGCAATAGGAACACACACTGAACGCTTGCACTTGCTGGTTGCTTTTAGTGTGTGCAGCTACATGCAAGTCACAACATATTTCAATGACACTCTTCAAATTATGTTTTTCGGCTAATGCATGAGTCGACGTACATTCTGAGTGTCGGCTAATGAATATTGGAATATCGGAATCATTACCGGGTAAATGTCGGCCGACAATCAGTAGTGGAAAAACGACCAATCTTCAATGATCAGAATAAGACGAATTTCAACTGTCTTTATATTAGATTTTTTATTAGTCTGTTTAATAGTAATTTCAAGTCTATTTTAGTATATTTGGAAATAGACATTGATTGTAGTGGTGTTTTTGTTTGTGTTTAGGACGTGGCGGCGAGAGGCCTGGACCTGCCGAATGTGGAGTGGATAGTGCAGTACACAGCGCCAACCACTCCGTCCGACTATGTTCACCGAGTGGGTCGCACGGCTCGGGCTGGCCTCGCCGGCTCGGCTCTCATCTTCCTCGCCCCGTCAGAGCTGCCGTTCATTGCCCTACTCGAACACAAAAACATCAAGTTAGTCGTCAGTCACTCACTATTAACTACTGTATTGGAACAGCTTGCGGTTTAGACTTGAAACATATTATCATGAATGGTGCTATACTCATTTCAAATTCAATTCAAATTTATTTTCTAAAAAACATAATACACGAATATGGAATACAATATAAAACATATTTTGGAATCTCCATACAATACTATTTATGTGTATGTAGGGGGGGGGAACCCCACTTTGACTTGGAACGGTATGAAGCATACTATAATGAATTTAACTCATTTTGAGAAATTTATGAGTAGTTCACCATGATGAATACAACCGTACTTATTTTATTCATTTATTCATCAATACAATCACAAATAATATATTTTGAGAAGATTGATTATATTATTTAACTTTTAACTACTTTAATTACAGAACTAAGTTATATAGTGATAGTGGAACTGATACCCCTTCTATGTAAACAATTTTCTTCAGCTATGGAAAGATTCCATAACATTAATATGTGTTTTACACGGTTAAAATAGTGGAGTTGATACTGTGGAGGTTAATCCTAGTGAAAATCAATGACCTCATCAACCTCATCACATTTTTCAACCACCTCATCATCAAATTGTAACCTCCTCATCAACCACCAAATAATAAAACAAAGCCTAAAAACCAGCAAATTTGGTATATTGTTCTATCTAGTTTTTCGGTCTATTTCAGAAGCACCTTGATGTTATATTGAATTTTTAATTTCAGGTATGATGTTGCATTCAATTCTTGATAACTTTATTCTTATGCTGTGTTGTAAAATCAATCATAAAATTTATAATTCTTTGTTATATAATTAAGGATCATATAGTGGAACAAATTTTGGGTACAGCATTCATATCGTGTTGGAACATATTTCCAGTCTTAAAGAGAACTTTTAGTGAACTGGCACATCTATTAGTGAATCCCAATATATAGAGCATCGATAGGATTACCTCTAGTCTAAGTAAACAAATTCTATTCAGTACAGCACAGATATATTGTCATCGTTCTAGATTTTTCTGGTGAGTCGTATTTCTCCAGGCATTTGTTTCTACTGCATGTATAAGTGTGCTCACGATTATTAATTTCTATATTTTTCAGGTTGATGGAAGAGACGATGGAAAATTGCTTGAATAACTTGCGTTTGTTACCCCTGGAAGGAGCTGATGAATTTCAGGTTAGTTTCCTCATTTTTTGTTTGTTTTTTCCAACTTGTATATTAGACTCATAAATTTGTGGTTGTATCATAATAATACAATCATGCCGCCTAAATACACTACGCTCCAATATACTAAGCGCATTATATTACAAATTGACAACCAATCTGGATTCTTGACAAACAATTGTATTGTTTTTAGCCCGATGTATGGTACTTGCTTGCCTAATAAATCATTGCCAATATTTTTTGGTTAGTTTAGTTTTTGGAAGAATGTATGCAATCAAATTCTTAATTGTGTTTGCAGAGAGATAGACGAGGTGGTGGCCCAACCACTGAAGCGGCAGCCACAGCACTTCAACTCCAATTCGAGAACTCCTTGTATGACCAGAAGAAACTTCACAGTTTGGCATGCAAAGGTAATAATTGATAGAAACCTTTTACCATTCTGTCTCAAGTCCATGAACAAAATAAATTTGTTTCAGTCATATTGAATTAGATGTAAATCTTTTCCAATGTAGCTCATTATATTTTATCTTGAGATGTCTTTGTATTTTAATTGATATAAATAATTATACGATTGAACAAATTCATGGTTTTCAAAAGTCGAAATTTGTGGACACTCTGTTCCGTTGGAGAAATTTGTTTGATAATGTGTGATATTATTCCAATATTTTGGTCTTAAACTAAATATTCTACATAAGATTTAGTATAAATATCTAATACATTCCAGTATTCCAGGAAAAGAAGCAACCTTCCAGTTCTAAAATTGTTGAACCAAACTATTTTCAATTTGGAACTATATAAATACCTCATCGCTGAAAATGAGGGAATATAGAAAACTTGTGCATAATATAAGTAAAGATAAATTCTATCTAGTTCTCATGTTCTTTGTAATTAAAGTCCCTTGATACGTAGCCTGTTTTAGTAAATATTTCAAAATTGCGTCAATTCTATCAATAAGGGGGTTTTCATACAGTACTAGACTTGACTCATTCTGTTCCAAAGGAGAAATTTGATGGAGGAGGTATACTTCTTTACGATATTTTGGTAATCAATCTGTCCATTTCAAACCGACGTAGCATAGAAACATTAGGTGTGTGATGGCCATTACAGTAAATCTATTCCATCAATAATACATTATACGTTGGTTTCAGCTTATCAATCGTGGGTTAGATTCTACGCCAGTTATCCTAGAGAGTCGCGAGAAGCTTTCGATTTCAAGAGTCTGCACTTGGGCCACTATGCCAAGAGCTTCGCACTCAGAGATCCACCGTCCACTATCAAAGGAATGACTAACTCAAAGAATGAAGATCAACACAATGGGTAAACTAATTCATTTTTTCACTCTATCACTGATTTGCAAGGAGTTATTGTTGGATTTTTCATGGATGATTCCCACATAAGTTTTTCACCTGTGCTTGAACGTTGAGATTAGGACATAAACAAACAACTTCATGCTTTTCATATAGGTTTATATTATTTATTATTTAGTTGATCATTAAAGTCTGTTTGTGAGCTTCTCACTCTTATTTGATTTAATCGCTTTATCGTTTTTTCCAAGTCTGTGTCTTCTTTCGTTTTGAACTTTTGTAAAGCCAACCTTTTGAAAATCAATAAGAAATGTTATTCTTCTCTTTCTTTTGCACTTGTTTAAAGCAATAGATTACAGTCAGTAAATATGTTTGAAATAGTTCCACCTAAAGATTGTAAAAATGCATAAATTTGTGCTATTTAACTTGATGGAACAGAAAAGTTTCCAGTATAGGAGAATAACAAAACATATCAAGCGCTTATATTATCACAAGTACAGTTACTGTACATGTTGATTGATATTTGAATTGATATTTTCGTGCAAACATGTACAATCTCAATAGCATTGATGGCTGACATTTTGATGGATGACATACTAAGTGAAGTGTAGAAGTGTGGAGGAAAACATCTTTTGAACATGTACGTGCTCCTATGTCATGTCTTTTGACATGTATGATCTCCAACCTATGTAGAATGCTCTCTTACACCTCTATAACTAGCATGGAAAATTCGTCCTTCTCTTCTTCCACTCTCCAGTATGATTGGTCCATTATTGTATTCAATCGTACATTGGACCAATCAAAGATACTTTATATGGTTATTGCAATTACATTCCAATACGTTTTTATTCGGCTTATTCTTACGACAGGATTTTCAGTTTTTCATACGAGTGGTGGTATAACTACGCTGTGGGATATCTTTAGGGATTTTTCGTTCTTTCTTTGTTATAATACAGTGACAAAGGGACATAATGCACCCACGGAACATGTGAAACGAATTGCGGCTCGGAAATAATGGAGTGTTTTAGTGACACAGTTGTAGATCATAGTCAGCATTGAAAATTTCTATGTCTAGTTCATATTATTTAGAATTGAAGTTCCAATAATTGAATATTCTCTTGTAACGATATGATGCACAATACATCCTATTTCACTGAAATTTTAGCTTTTTGCTGTGTTTGAGGACACAATTGCCTAATATTTCTTATACTCTTTATTTATGCTAAATAATATCATAGAGTAACTATAGCGTAAGTTTATGCTATTGTTCCTCCATGATAATATCTTGTTGAAGCAACGTTAACCCGTGAACTAAGAGTCACGACACAATAAATGTATAGCTTCTTATACTCATGAGATTTTCTTTTGATTTGGCTTTTTTTGTTATAAATTTAGAAGCATTCCCAATCTGCTTCCCATTCATTGATGTATTCTACCATTACAATGCTGAAAATCAGAATTTGAGTTATGAAAAAATTTCTTTCAAGCAATCTGATATATCATAACATGATACTAAACGGAATTTTTCTAGAAGAGCTAGTTTTTATCCCCTCTGCATGGTCCTGTCAAAGTCCTGACAAATCTGACAAAGTCCTTGAAATTCAGATGGTTTCCCTGATAAAAATTGGCGAGTCGGCGTAGCATAGTCTGCAGTGTTGCAATTTTAGTATGCCATAACTGGTCGTGGGTACTATTCCTATTCCATATGGCATTTACTTGTAGCATCCCTCACAATTTTTCCCACACACGGGTTTTTGAATTATTTAGGCATAATCATAACATTTTTTCATTTAAAACGCTTGCTTCATCTTTCCTCTTTATCCACTTAAAAATGATGAACTCACTATTTGGGATTATTATGAATGTATTTCGAATGAAAATTCTCTTATTCCTAATTAGACTTACACTCTCACATCTTTCAACTCCGCTACATTGAATCGGTGATGTAACAAAGTGAATTTTCTGAGCGTAACACACAAATTAGCCGTCCGTATTTTGCATGATCAACGCAATTCGAAAATTGGCCAATTGAGCGGCAAGCGTTTTAGCCGCGTATTTTACTAAAACGTAGCTGCACTTTTCACTTTCATCTTTGAATAATTTTATCGTTCCATCCCGTCCCCCAGTGCAGTAGAACAGTACTGGCTGACTGACTGACTGACTATTGTTGGCAGACAGAGACCAAGAGGCAAGAGAGCAGTTAGTTGAATCGATGAAGCCAGACCAATGGAGCATTTCATCACGGCCGGCCGCTAATGTTTGGAAAATCGCTGTTTACTTCTATTCGTTGTTTATAGACAGAATTTCACTGTTGTTTTCACCGATTCGGAAACTGCCATGCTTGTTTGTCTACCCTTTGTGCTATTACATAGCTCATAATGTACCCTGTTCAATGCTCAATTGTGTTCTCCTGTTTATGTAATAGTTTACTGATTCTAATTTACCTCCTAGAATTGTTGTATCTTAGAGAAACCTTAGCTAGAATCTATATTTTTGAAAAAACCAAGAAGTGTTACTGTATTTTGAAAATTATTTAGTGAAATTGCTTTTGAAATGATTATCAAGTCGCACTTCCATAACGCAAGATGAACGAAAAAGCTGAATCAAGTTCAAACTACTTACGATAGTTTGACTACTTAGGTATCTTCTACAGGTCTTATCGTAGATGGTGGATAGTCTATTCAAGTATATTTGATACGCATTTTTTAGTTTACAGCGTTATAGATTAGTTTAAATCAGCCAACTCCAATAATTGGCTATTTATAAAGCGGTCTGCACACAGGGTCAGTTGTAGCTTCCACTAGCTGCTGCGAGAACGCAGAATTGGAAATGTCCGGTGATCAAAATGTACATGACATTTACATGTACGTGACAGTTCCTATTGTACATTGTACATTACATGAAGCTACTATTGTCCCTGTGTGCAGCATGCTTAAGAATTTGATAATCAATTGTAATTTTAAATTCTCCACCAATCTTTTGGAGCTCAAGCATTTTAAGTTCTTGTATTTTATAGTTCTGAACTTAACATTTCATTTTCTTTGACAATAATTATTCTCTGTTTAGACATAGTTATGAATATAGCTAAATTTTTCCACTGAATATTATTAGACTTATTATTTTTGTACTTGTGGCGAGTTGACTGCTTGACTATGTTTTCTTTCTGTCAATTGCTTAAGAAAGGCTTACTTTAATCAGAATGATATATTATTGGTCTGTCTTATAATATAATCAACGAATAATAACTTCCAACTTGATATTTCTAATAATATTTCTGCTTCCAAAACTTTCGAATTACGAATGGAAGAAGCTCCACTGATCTGCTATGATTTTTCTATGAGTTTCCTCTGAAGTGATGGTTAGTAATATTTACATTTTTTCAATTTCAGCTACAAAGAAAGGTTCAACCGCGCTGCTAAGAAACCCAAACAAGTCAGATCGAAGAAATTCTCCGAGTTTGACAGCGGGATCTCGTTTAAAAAGAAGAAAAACAAAAGTGATTTATGATTGTATTCTTTCTTTGATTGTAAATAGAGATTATACACTTTTATTAAATGTGAGTCTTCTTTTAATCTCCACAATTAATTTGCTTGTAACAGAATAAGAATAGAAAATTAGTACCTTTGTTATTTCTATGGTTGTAGTCGATAACTTTTGCTGTCACATGACTCGAAAGAAATATCGTCAAAAAATGGACGAAGAGTACCCAACATTTTGTGAGTCATTTTGAGTCATCTCCATTTGATTATTTGAAACTTATTATCTTTGCCCTCAGTAATCTCACAATTTTGGCTCCCTTTATTATCAGCACAAATTTATGTTACAATAATCAGCTGTAATAGAGAATGGAAATTCTATTCATGCTAAATCAATGATTCATTGGAACCTCAGGCTTTTCTCTGCATAATACTAATACAAATTTTCTAAATTTAAACACTGAATTAAAAAATCTGGTGTGGTGCACTCACACAACTTTTCTTGCCGTAATGGAAATTGATCACGTGACGCTAGTGCTCCCGCGCATCTCTAGTCTACTATTCAAAGATTTGAGACAGCTGGTGACAGGGCAATAACGCTGGAGGCACACGAGGTCTGCTTTCTCTTCATAGTGAATCATTTTAATAGAATCAACAGTTGCCAACAGTTTGCAATTGGATAATCACATTTACTCGAATTTCGAGCTTATTTTTAATTTTAGGTGAAAATGTTACTGAACATCGATTGTAGAGATTTTTATGCTCAATCTTTTCAACTAGAATTTTTTTGTTTGAATTGTATCTGAAACCTTATAATTGGGAATCTAAAATCAAACTTTGCATAGATGGGGCGGAGCTCCTGAAATTTTTACAGGTATGGGACTTGTGGCAGTTGATAGAGCATATCGATGACTATTTTAGGTATAACTTTAATCAAAATCGTTGGAGCCGTTTTCGAGAAAATCGCGAAAACCCCTGTTTTTGACAACATTTTCGCCATTTTAGCCGCCATCTTGAATCGTATTTGATCGAAATTTTTCGTGTCGGATCCATATATTGTAAGGACCTTACGTTCCAAATTTCAAGTCATTCCTTTAATTGGGAGATGAGATATCGTGTACTCAGACGCACATACACTCATACACACACACACACACATACACACACACACACACACACACACACACACACACATACATACAGACCAATACCCAAAAAACCACTTTTTTGGACTCAGGGGACCTTGAAACGTATAGAAAATTTAGAAATCGGGGTACCTTAATTTTTTTCGGAAAGCAATACTTTCCTTTCCTATGGTAATAGGGCAAGGAAAGTAAAAATAAAAAATTTAATGTCATCAGCTCATTCATGCGATTAAAACAATGTTTTCGCCACACTGCACAGAAAGCAGCTGTTTTCCAAGTCCCTACGTAGATCTGAAAGACCTTGTTTGCAGACGACGTCAGAAAAGGGTTTCTTTTCCGGTCTAGGCCAGAAAGTTGTCTCTTTCCAGCCACTCATGGAAGTAGTTAATAAGTCATCCGCTAGATCGAGCGAGTGTCCACTTTCATCATCAGCTGAAGTCGCCATGATTTCAGTTCCAGTTTCGAATCAAACTAATTCGCTTCGCAACCAGTTTTATTCAATTATTTATTGTTGATTAGTGCATTCCGAATTTTCAAAAATGCTTGAAGATGACTGTGGTATTCCAAGTGAAATTTTAAAAGAATCTGAAATCCTGACTGCAAATCTTCTACCACTAAAATCAAGAGATAGGTACGATAGCTTAACAAGTATTCTTTATTTATTTTGTCAACAATACCTGTAGTGTGGCGAAAAATATCGTTCGCACCACGGGCAAAAATGTTTTTCCAGCTCTCAATCTTTTCTAGTCCGAGGCCGTAGGCCTCGGACTTGAAAACCGATTTCGAGCTGGAAAAATCTCATTTTCTGCTCTAGGTGCGAAATATACTATTTCATCAGTTAACTGTAGCTCTAACTTATTCTGTTACCTCCAATGATTATAATCATCCACGTTTCCATGAATTCTCTCCTGCATCCTCTCTACTACTTGAATGCATTATTGCCGTACCTACACTTATAGTTGGAGCTAGCCGGCGGCATTTAAGCGTACGCTTGTGTTAACAAACAGTAACATCATTCAGAGGCAAGAAAAGAGGAAATGAGACTTATTTCCTTGGAAACACTTTTTTCCGCTGCGCGCTGCCAGGTAACGACAGTTCACTCATGTTTATACAGTCAGCATTAATTGAATGGGAAGCTTTTCCATTCAGTCATCAGGAATGCTGACTTTTTGAAGTGAATTTCACTTGTGATGCTATCAGTTACTGACTGTTCTGCTGCAAGCTCAACCAAAACCTCAACCTTCACTTTACAACACAATTATATACATGTATATCTATCTACAATCTTACAGCACTGCATGTATATTGTATCGATATTATTTAGTCTGCTATGTATATGGTGCATTTTCAGTGGCTGGAAAGAAGACTGATTTTATGGTCCTTTATAGGATCGAGCGCGCTTCTTTATTATTTTTTCCAGTGGCGTGGCCAATCGCATTATTAGATTATCATTGTTGGATGTAGCTCTCATGGCTGCTTCCCATCTATAACCGCTGGTCAGTGGTCAGTGTTATGAGGAGTTGTCAGCTGCATTTTGTCAATAATTCCCACACTAGCCGGTTGCTTGAATATTATAGTTTAACAGTGTTATGGTACCAAGCTACATACCATAACCACAGTGAGATTCACTGTAGCATGGGCTGTGTGGAAAACATTGATGTTATTCATTATAGGAATGCAGTCATTTTAAAATAGGTTGCTATTGAATTGGCTGCTTTAGTAATCTAGTGGCCCTGAGATTCGTTCATTTACAAGGGAGTGATAATTTTAAAGGATTCGTTCAAATGAAAATGTGACGAATATTGGCCGGGATACTCATAACCGTGCCGCGGTACGGCCGAGTGTCGGACGTACTACGGCGAGTGAGAAAACGAATGCTTTCAAACGTGTAGGGACACATACTACCGCACCGCGTCAGCTTCGTTACTGTGTTTGTTGCCCGAGCCGTGCCCGCGCCGTCACCGACTAGTTCAGTTTACTTTTTGACGGTGACGGTGCGGGCTCGTTTAACATGGAGAGTAAAAAACTCATTGAAGAGATACGGAATTTTCCAGTTTTTTCCGATGATGAGAAATATGGTTGAACGGAAAAATAAGTTGAACCAAAAGTAAAACCAAATAATAAGTTGAGCTAAAGGTATAATAGACATAATATAATAAATAATAAAATAAACAACAAAAAGTATAAAAGAAGGAACCCGTGACTGTGTCTTAAATTTTAAATTTAAAACTAATTACGTTTTTATACATAAGGCAGAAGATGACAATTTCATTGCTGATATATATATTTCCGATACATGACTGATTGTGGTAATGTTATGCACCGAAGTATATACCATCAGTATGATTCTCATCTTCTGTGTCTACAGGTAATTAGTTTAAAATTGAAAAATATACATTTAAATTGTATGTAACAAGCTTTAATAGTGTTATATTATTAACAATAGTTTAACACATTCAGAAATCAGACCACAGTAGCACTACAGAACTGAGACACTGCTGCCGCTCGGCTGTCACACGGATATGTGTGTTCTACCACCGTGTCGCGTGCGTAGCTCGGCCGTACGTCGGCACGGGCTCGGTGCGGTTATATGTGTCCCGACCTTAAAACAACTGGAATAGAATCCATGTAGGGTACAACATGTTCACTGGTTATTTTGATATTTTATGGATAATTCTTCTTGTATAGTTTTCTTATAGTATAGTAGTTGTTTGAATAAATAAATGAAAAAGAATATTGATGATAATATCAATTGTATAAAATCTTACAAATTAGTGACTTCTACATGCCCATATTTTGAACATCAATCAATGAAAAATAATATTGATGATATTGATAATATCAATTGTATAAAATCTTACAAATTAGTGACTTCTTCATGCCCATATTTTGAACATCAATCACTTGATACTCATAGGTACTCAGTAAGTAGGTAGGTAAGTTATCTTAGACTGTCCCACTTTTCTGTAATTCAGCTCTTGAACAGTTTTTACTTTCCTTGCCCTATAGGTAAGGAAAGTATTGCTTTCCGAAAAAAATTAAGGTACCCCAATTTCCAAATTTCTATACGTTTGAAGGTCCCCTGAGTCCAAAAAAGTGGTGTTATCTGTGTACACGATATCTCATTTCGCAATTGACAGAATGACTTGAAATTTGGAACTTGAGGTCCTTACACTATAAGGATCCGACACGACCAATTTCGATCAAATGCAATTCAAAATGGCGGCTAAAATGACGAAAATGTTGTCAAAAACAGGGTTTTTCGCGATTTTCTCGAAAAACGGCTCCAACGATTTTAATTAAAGTTGTACCTAAAATAGTCATCGATAAGCTCTATCAACTGCCACAAGTCCCATATCTGTAAAAATTTCAGGAGCTCTGCCCCATCTATGCAAAGTTGGATTTTAGATTCCCTATTATCAGGCTTCAGATACAATTTAAACAAAAAAAATTCAAGTGGAAAAGATTGAGCCTGAAAATCTCTACAATTAATGTCCAGTAACATTTCCACCTAAAATTAAAAATAAGCTTGAAATTAAAAAAATGTTATTATTCAATTGCAAACTGTTGGCAAGATTCTATTGAATCATTCACTATGAAGAGATAGCAGACGTCGTGTGTTCCCAGCGTTATTGTCCTGTCACCAGCTGGCTTAGATATTAGAATAGTAGACTTGAGATGTGCGTGTACACTAGCGTCAGGTGATCAATTTTCATAACGGCAAGGAAAGTTGTGTGAGTGCGCCACACCAGATTTTTAATGAAAATTTTAAACGTGTTAATACACTCTCAGGCTATATTATTAATTTATTTAAAGATTTTAATTACTCCACTTAGTGCCGGTTTCCGAGCTCTGGATTTAGCTAAGTTCTAGACTAAACAGCTGGAGTCAGAAAATTAGCTTTCCAAAACGGGGCGTAGTCGCAGTTTTTATAACAGTAGTTGTAGTTTTTATTTTCTCATTTCTATTAATTGGAAATGTTTTCCTTGACGAAATTAAACATTTCTAAATAATTTTATTTTGTGTTTAACTTTCTAGTTTTTTGAAATTTAATTCAAACGTGACTATGACAATGACTGCGACTACGCCTCATTCCGGAAAGCCAATTTTCTGACTCAAGCTGTTTAAAGTCTAGAACTTAGCCAAATCCCGAGCTCGGAAACCGGCCCTCAGTGTATGGTAATTAAGGACCTCCTCGAGTCTTAGAGGATAGACTATCTTATTTAGGTCAGCTTGAAATCAATTCTACTCGTATTTGTCTGGCCCTGAGAAGATAGAAGACAAGGTCAGTAATATTTTATAAAAAAATGAATAAAATAAAGCAAGAGTCGGATGGACATTTTTCCGCGCGCCAGCTCACCCTAATTATCCTTCCGTTTCATCATCTATTCCTCTTTCCTCTCTTTCCGCTCTGCTCTGTCCCCATTTTTCTTCTTTGGCATCCTCATTCTCTTCCTTCAGCTCTCCCTTTTTCCTTCTCTTCCTTCACCTTCCACTTATCGTCCACCTCCTCTATCTCCTCTTATCGCCTCCTCTTTCTCTCTGTTTTCCTCCTCATTTTCCGTCATCTTTCTACTCCCCCTTCCAGATTTCCTCTTCCCACTTCTCCTCTTCTACCGTTTATTATTCTCCATGCTCTTTTCCTTCTCAGTACCGTATTCTATTTCTTTTTAATTTTTCTCCTCAATTCTCTTTTTCTTGTTTTCCCTCTCG
The DNA here is from genome assembly GCF_014356525.2 of Nilaparvata lugens. NCBI lineage: Eukaryota > Metazoa > Arthropoda > Insecta > Hemiptera > Delphacidae > Nilaparvata > Nilaparvata lugens. The sequence goes on along the minus strand of NC_052510.1, from coordinate 44,504,348 downwards.
CACCTCCTTCTCCCACTTCTTCTTCTTTTTCTTCTTCTTCTTCTTCTTCTTCTTCTTCTTCTTCTCTTCTTCTTCTTCTTCTTCTTCTTCTTTTTCTTCTTCTATTTCTGCTTCCTTCTTCTCTTCTACTCCTGTTTCCTTCTTCATCTCCTACCCCATTTTACCCTGCCTTCCTCATCCAACTAATTTTTTTTGTTGTTGCTCCCGATTCATCTTTTTTCTTCTTCTGCTTCCTCCTTTCTCTTCTTCTCCTCCTTCTCCTTCTCTGCATTTCCTTTCTTCCTCCTCCTTCCATGTGTATCTCTCCTGAAATTCGTCTGGTATAGGTGAACTGCTTCCTTCTTTCTCTTCTTTCCCTCTTTCTCCTTCTCTGCACTTTCTTCTTTCTCCTCCTCACATCTGTCTCTCTCCTGAAATTCGTCTAGTAAGGGTGGAGGAAGAGGAGCAGGAGCAGGGTTGTCACGGATGATGAGATACCACGGACCCGTGTTCCGCTCCCCCCTCTCCACGACACCCACAACTAGAATAGAACCCTTTACTTGTCTTCTGATGCTGCTGGAGCAGAAGGGGGGGGTCGGTTTAGGGAGCCAGTTTACGACAACCAATCAGCGGCCAATTATCGATTGGACTCGCCTCTGCTGCTCACTCTGCAGTCTCGACGGGACGGGTACACACTCACACATACCACACACACATACATACACATACCAACATTCACTCATGACTTATACCATGCTCGTCTAGTTCTATTCTTCTCGCAATTCACTATCTATTAATTCAACCACTTGTATAATTTCTTATAATTTGTGGTTAGCCTATACAAAATATGAAGTATAAGTATGTTGACAAAATTGAACAGGAGGCAAGCAAAATGCAAACAAAAAGTTTTGAGGTAATTTGACATAGAAAATTAAATTGTGCTGTTAATATGTTATAAAACAAATAATAAGAAAAAGAAATCAAAAATTTTTCCATCTTTCTACATATTTTTTATAATTTGGAAGTTTATAATTTCAAAACTGATAGTTTCACTTCTGAGTTGATCCATTCTTTCAGAAACTATTTTATGAATGGTTTCTATTTTCCAATGCGAAATTATCCAGATTGCTTCTTTTTAGCACCCTTCCTTTTAGCACTCTTCTACAGTGAGACCTACTCACTACTTTATAATCATATCATTTTAAAATGAATGTGTGCATTCTAAAATTAATGATTGAATTGATTTTATATTCAAATTTGAAGCCGCTTTAGTGAATAAAAACTTATGTTTTCGGTGTCTTATGTGGTTTTTATAGGTTACTGTATTCATCTTATTGTCAATAGAAGTCTTCTAAATAAAATCTTCCAAAAATGGAATTTCAAAAGTTTTCAATTTTGGGACTCAATTTTGGGACAATATGAAATTTGTAACATTGTAATCGGGTTTTCTAATTGCTGGAATCAAATATTGTAAACCAGATCGAGGTCTGACACATATGAGATTCCAAAAACCTCTTCATTCACCCACGCTCTGGTTTCTGCTTATTTTCAGCAGAAAAACTATCAAGAACAAAATATTATATCTATTATTATTATATATTATAAGTAGCCTAATATTGGGATTTCAGATGGGTTTTTTTGCGCAATTACCGAGAAATAAGGAAAAATTTTTGCGCAAATCCCCCTCATTGAAAATTCATTAAAGCTTGCGCAATCGAAATAAGCACTCATTTTATCGTCTTATCAGTTCGAACGTTTCAAAGCAAATGACACCTTCTGTTGCTGCAATTCGACGCGTGCTATACTTTCCTTATCTAATGTGATGTTACGTAGTGAAATCCATCGCTCATGCCAAGGTTATAGAGAGAGAGAAATGGTGATGCGCTCCTATGTGTTTCTCTCTCACACAAGTAGCAGACTGGTATGCACCCAATTCGGGCCTCCTCGCGCGTTGCTGCTTTTCCTCTGCTGCAAAAGCCATGTGTGTTGAGTTTGCTCTCCTTTACTTCGTCATCCGTATACGAGCATATGCCTCTTTCCGCATAGCAGAGCACAGCATTTTACGAATGAGGAGTAAAGAGAGAATAGAGAATTCATTCCGTTCTCCACTATGATCGACCGTTCGCTACTACTAGCAGTTGAATTGGATGCTACGAAGTCTGCTTTCCCTCGCCAGCTCTGCTTTCCCTCACCAGCTATGCTTACAATTAAATTGTTACCGCTCGTTATAGATTTTCTTTTGGGGCTAATACAAACCCAGCATATTGACCAAGACCCATTTTCGATGTAATCAAATCTCCCACCTGTTCCTCAGTCAAATTATGTTGTTTAGCCTCTATCCAATTCATATTAAAACTAACTTTTGCGTAATTCCTTACAATATCGTAGGCCATTTTGTGAATGAATAATTTTAAATAATCTATAAAAGCGGGTGAACATTGCAGTCTCATCACAGTATCTTTTTCAGAATTTGTAATCAAGGTTGTTAGTTCATCATTAACCTTTTTAACAGCAAGATCCAATTCATCTTTCTTAATAAAATCTTTTAAATCAGTTTTTTGTGCATATTGCTCATTAATTTGTTTAATCAGACCATTAACAGCATCCTTTGTAACGAATTGTTTAATCCCATCAAAAATAGTAGCTTTTATTGCGTCTGCCATTCCAGATAATCTTTTTTCAAATTCTTCCTTAGTTATATTTTTACTAGTCAATTTCTCCAAACAGTATCTAAATATTTATTATCAATTACTGACGGTTGTGTTTCATTTACTTTAGTAAAAATTTCTGTACTAAGCTGTTTCAGTTTAGTGTTAAGATAGTTTCTGTCCAAGATCTCTAAATTTTTAATTTTATCAGAAATGGCTTTCAATTTTTCGTCCAAATAAGATTTATCAACCTTATTTTTGTCAATACTAACCAACTGGGTTGAAAAGGTATCTGATAAATTTTTCACTTCTCCTAATGCACTCTGTAGAGTTTGTGTTCTCTCTATGATAACTTTATCAATATTTGCACTAAAATTCTGTAATGAACTTTTAACAGCTTCACTGATTCCCTGCTGATTTATTGAATCAATTATAGTCTGTGTTATGACATCAATATTACAGGAAACCTCAGCAGTTGAAGCGGTAGCAGTAGGTGTTTCAATCCGTCCGAATCGATGCAAGGTCATCGTGACACTAAATAATTAGTTTTGCTTCTCTGAGCTCTTCTAGTATAGATGAAATCTCAACATCATGAGCAGAATTCCCAGAAGCTTTTGAGGAATAGAGTAAATTTAATCTTTCCACTATCAAAGTATTGGTAATTTCTTTCATGAGAAATATTTTTTGCAAAATTCAACAAACCTTGTCCCTTCTTTTTAACAAGTTTTTTACTGGGAAATAATTTCTGAATCAATTGCAATTTAATTCCATGATTACGTTTAACATAGCCTCTTCGATCTAAATGTATGCCAGTAAGTAATAAGATACGTTTGTACTTGTCAAGGTCATCATTATTATAAAGATTTCTGTTTGGTCTTGCTTTGAATAATAATTCGAGTAATCTGAGAGTTAATTGAATTCTTTCTTTATCAACATCTATATATCCATTATCAAATATTACCTGTATATCACCGATATAATACTTTCCACTTTGATGTTTGTATGAAACTCCATAAGTAATTGAATTATTCAACTTTTCGTTATGAAACACTGTTAGGTATTTGCTCAACAAATCATTGATTCTGCTAGCACCAAGTGAACTCCCATCATCATCATCATCATCATCATCATCATCACCATCCTCCTCTCCCTCTTCCTCATCTTCATACTCATCATCATCATCATCTTCATTATCAATTTCCATACTCTCTTGTTCCTCTTTTACTTCTTCCTTTTTAGGTGTAAATCATGATTAGAATGCAATGTAGATTTGGTTTTTCCCAATTCAATTATAGGTTCAATTAATGGCGAAAGAGATTTCCTATTGAATTAATCCGTTCGTTTTTCAAAATTAATAAGGCTTTTATGCTTGTCACTAATCACCTTTCGTAATGTCTTAATCGTTTCTATTAAATTCTCCTTCCTGTTATTTACTAAGCTATTCCTCTCCTCTTCCCCCCTCCTCCTCCTACTCTTATGTGTTTTAGACAACATGACTGCACAAAGAATTATCTCTACTGAGGGGAAAGTATCGTGTCCAGTGAATCCCGATATTTTCCTTCCTTTATAGTACATTCTTTTAAAATTGTAAGAAAGTTATGCGGTTTACGATTCCAAACTGTATGACAAAGTTTACTGAAATCTTTATAAGACATATCTCCTCCAACATGATCTCTGTGAATTAATTTGAGACTCAATAAATCCATTTTAAAAATAATAATCATATTTGCGTTATCTCTAGTGAAATGTTTCTGTGTGGCACCATAACTCTGAATTAAATATGCAGTATCAATATTACGATGACGACCCATTGTAAATATTCTCTATCTGTCGGACATGGGAAAGTTGCAAGTCATCAAAAATTACCAAGCTATACTCAGGGATTCGGTTTGGATGGGGAATTTGGCTCACATCATCTTTCATGTGAAAACCAATATTTTTCAAACCTGCAAATACCTGTTTTAAAAAGACATATTTTCGTTGATATAAACTTTTACTAAATAAGTAAATGTGCTTAAATTTTAAACCATTTTCAGCAAATACTAAATTAAATAAGAGATTTGTTTTTCCTCCAGCACTAGGAGAAATTATTAACATTCGCGCATTGTGAGGTAGCAGATTCCCATTTTTACAAAATGTAGGCTTTTCTTTATTTGTAATTAAGGTATCAAAGTTAACAATTGGTAATTGGCTCATGATTACAAACGTACAGTACGTGATCTGATAAGCCACTGAAAATTTTTACAATAGTTAGAACAATGACCGAGGTCATGATGACGCTACTTGTGTGAGAGAGGCGTTTCCCAGAGATTGGAATGCAGAGCAACACTCTCCACCTCCTCTCCACATCATCAGACAGATTATGGATGTTCAAAAGATTCTTATATTACAAAATGAGAACCAATTTTTTATGATGTCAAATAATACTTCTAATATATTTTCAACAAATGTACATCATGATATTTACAATAAAATCTTCGATAGATTATTTACAATAAATGTACATGTTATTTACAATTGATTACAAAACTATTTTTCATCTAATAATTGATCTTTACTAATATAGCTAGGTTTAGAAAATCCAATCCATTTCACTAACAATCCTTTTTATCACGTTTTAATATTTTTTCAATCAAATACACTTGCCTCTCCGTTTCGTTTAATTGCGTTTTTTTAATTTCTTCTGCATAAAACCGGCCACTAATTACTTCACCGTTTAGATCTCTCAGTGAGTAGTTATAGTTTAGAAGGGAATATGGAGTGAATCACAAAATACTCTGCGCTCCAGTTTATGTTATAAGATTTATCGAAAAATAATCGTAGTGAAGTCCACGTTATAATGGCAGTGTTGTCAGCAATGTTATCGCTATCC